>NW_025974040.1:0-8717 GCF_021869965.1 Rhincodon typus
TGGGGAGGGAAAAATGTCTTTGGTGGTGGGGTCAGATTGCAGATGGCAGAAGTGTCGGAGGATGATGCGTTGGATCCGGAGGTTGGTGGGGTGGTACGTGAGGACGACGGGGATTCTTTTTTGGTTGTTATTGTGGGGACAGGGTGTGAGGGATGAGTTGCAGGAAATGTGGGAAACACGGTCGAGGGCGTTCTTGACCACTGAGGGGGGGAAGTTGCGGTCCTGGAAAAACGAGGACATCTGAGATGTACGGGAGTGGAATGCCTCATCCTGGGAACAGATGCGGTGGAGGCGAAGGAATTGAGAATAGGGGATGGCATTTTTGCAGGAAGGTGGGTGGGAGGAGGAGTATTCTAGGTAGCTGTGGGAGTCGGTGGGCTTGAAATGGATATTGGTTCTAGGTGGTTGCCCGAGATGGAGACAGAGAGGTCCAGGAAGGTGAGAGAGGTGTTAGAGATGGTCCAGGTGAACTTAAGATTGGGGTGGAAGGTGTTAGTGAAGTGGATGAACTGTTCGAGCTCCTCATGGGAGCACAAGGCGGCGCCGATACAGACATCAATGTAATGGAGGAAAAGGTGGGTTTAGGGCCAGTGTAGGTACGGAAGAGGGATTGTTCCACGTAACCTACAAAGAGGCAGGCATAGCTTGGGCCCATGCGGGTACCCATGGCCACCTCCTATGTCTGTAGGAAGTGGGAGGAATTGGAAGAGAAGTTGTTGAGGGTGAGGACGAGTTCGGCTAAGCGATGAGGGTGTCAGTGGACGGGGACTGGTTGGGCCTGCGGGACAGGAAAAAGCGAAGGACCTTTAGGCCATTTGTATGGGGAATGCAGGTGTATAGGGACTGGACGTCCATGGTAAAGATGAGGTGTTGCGGACCGGGGAAATGGAAGTTCTGGAGGAGATGGAGGGCGTGGGTGGTGTCACGGACGTTGGTAGGGAGTTCCTGGACCAAGGGGGAGAAAATGGAGTCGAGATAGGTTTGCAGGGTTCCCAAGCGGAATATGAGTTGCTGTTCCTACTATCTCTGATTGGATTTCACAGGCTTCAAATCTCCCCTCCCCCTACCGCATCCCAAAACCAGCCCAGCTCGTCACCGCCTCCCTAACCTGTTCTTCCTCCCACCTATCCCCTCCTTCCACCTCAAGCCACACTCCCATTTCCTACTTACTAACCTCATCCCACCCCCTTGACCTGTCCTTCCTCCCTGGACTGACCTATCTCCTCCCTAACTCCCCACCTACACTCACCTTTATTGGCTCCATCCCTGCCTCTTTGACCTGTCTGTTTCCTCTCCACCTATCTTCTCCTCTATCCCTCTTCTATCCGCCTCCCCATCTCTCCCTATTTATTTCAGAACCCCCTTCCCCTCCCCCATTTCTGATGAAGGGTCTAGGCCCGAAACGTCAGCTTTCCTGCTCCTATGATGCTGCTTGGCCAGTTGTGTTCATCCAGCTCTGCACGTTGTTATCTCAGATTTTCCAGCATTTGCAGTTCCTATCTATCTCTATCACTGATCTAGTCACTATGTGTTTCAGAGTGTAATGCTCATACATAATTGCTAGCTCTAGTAAGCGTCTGCTGAGTTCTTCGATGCCGTGCTATTCATACCTAGTTTTTCATGTTATGAGGGATGACGTCAGCTTTGAGATCAGGTAAAACAACCTGCTGGGGCCAAGATTACATCACCAACCACGAACCGTTAGGAGCAGGAACTGTGGTTTCGATTCTCTAGTCAAGGAATGTGAGGCCGTTTATACCTTGTCTCAATGCTGCAACTGAAGAGAAGCCAAGGTGCAAAGTGAAATGTTTCTTCCACTGTCACTGCAGAAAGCTGCATTCTGCTCACTGAGTACCGCCAAAAAAAAATAACCTGCATGGGTTATGGCTGTGACTTGAGATGGTTTGTATTTTTCACAGTCTTAAGGGTTACTAGTGGATCTTAACTTTGTCCTGAGAAAAAGCCTCTCGTGTTATAAAGTCCATAATAAACCTATCTCAGATCGCTCATCATGTTGTCTAATTATGTCAATGTCAAGAAAAGAAAAAGGGGAAACATATCTTTATTAACTATGCTCTTGAAATGATCTCTGGGACGTAATATCATTTTGATTGTCATGTTGAAATGCAGTTTGAAGGGATGTACTGCTTTTGAAGCATGCAATGTCTATGACCTGCAAAACAGACTCTAGTGACAGATGCACAGTGACCCTCATTATAATGTAATTATGTCTCCATGACAACAGTAATCAAGGGGTTAATCACATAATGACTGACAAACATGAGCATCATAATGAATTAATTATTTGTGTGACATTTCAAAATAACCTGCAGAAGTGTTTAGAAAGAGGAACAGAACACGGTCAAAAGCAGTCAGGTGAAAGATAAATGTTGGCCTAGGCAATGAGAGAACCCCCCCATTCATCAAAGAAGTGCCTTGGGATCTTCTGCATCCACTTGAGAGTCAGACTGGGCTTCACATCTCATTCAGAAAGAAAATGCAGAGAAAAGAGACTCACTTTCCATGCTGGAGATCAAATTACTTCCCCCCTGCCTCTAATTTCCAGTCCAAACTGTTCAGTTACCTTCAAACTAATTACAATGTAGAGAGGTAAAAGGATGTTGTCATCGCTAACACGCCACTAGCCCATAGACCAATCAACTTCTTGTTGCCAACCAGAGCTCAAAGTGTACACAACACCCACGGCTCCAGTTTGTCTGCAACCCTAACTTCAATGACCACTTGTTCAAACAGTTGTATAAATGATGCTTGCAATGAAGGTCATGTGACATGCTTCTCAAAACAGCTAGTAATCCTTTCAAATATCAGTTTTAAAACAGTTATTTCTCATTTCACACATAATTTTAAAAAGCACAAAAATAAAAAGACTGTTTATATTTAAAATTGACAAGACACAAGGACCAGATGAATTGCATCCAAGCATACTGAGAAAAGTGAGAACACATTACCAGAGGTACCATTTTATGGTCTTCCTTAGACTCGGACAAAGTGTAAGAGGGCTGGATAATTGTAAATATCACACGCCAGTTCATAAAAGATCAAGAATGAATCTATCACCTACAAACCAGTCAGCTTAAGCTCAGTATTGGTGGAAAAACTGTCTAGAACCAATGATATAGGACAATATTCGTTGTAATTTAAGCAAATGGAACTTAATGCTGGAAAAGCAGCAATGAATCTGTTACGAGCAAATGCTGTTTAACTAACGTGCTGGAGTTTTTTGTTGAACTAACAGAGAGGGTCAGCACTGCTGATGTTGTGTACATGGACCTTCAAAAGGCATTTAATGAAATGCCACACAAAAAGCTTGTGAAAAAAAGATATAGCTTGTAGAATAAAAAGGACAGAAATGATATGAATACACTATTGCCTGGGTGACAGGAAACTGAGAGTGATGGTTAATGGATGTTTCCCGGACTGAAGGAAGGTCTGTTATAGGGTTCTCCAGGCATCTGTGGGGAATGGATTTTGTTGGGATCCCTGCTTTTCTTTATTTACATTAATAACCTAGTCCTTGGTGCATAATTTCAAAATTCACAGGTGACACAAGACATAGACTTACTGTGACCCAAGAGAAAGCAATCGTAGAACCTCAAACAAACTTGTGTTGGTGAACTGGGTTATCAATGGCAGATGAAATTTTGAATGTGTCAGAACAGGTTGAGAGTAAAACTTGCAGTATCTGAAGACTTATTAATAGCGGCATAGAGTACAAGAGCAGGTAATTTTTATTAAACTTGTATAAAAGACTGAATGGGCTTTGACTGGCAGTAGTTCTGAGCGCAATACTTCAAGAAGAATGCAGAGGCAGAAGAGAGGGTGCAGAAAAGACTGACAAGAATGCTCCCAGGGCTGAGAAACTTCAGTTATGAAGGTAGGTCTGAGAGACCCGGATGATTTTCCTTGGAAAAGGAAAGGCTGAGAGGGAAATTTGTTCGAGATCCTCAAAATCATGAAGGGTCTGGCCAGAGCAGAGAAGGAGAAATTGTTCCCATTGACAGAAAGGTCAAGAGATAGTGCACATGGGTTGAGGTAATGAGTGAGTGGTTAGGCTCTGGGATGCATTCTCTCCGAGTATGCTGCAAGGTTCAATTGAAACATTCAAAAGGGGATTTGAGTGTTATCTGAAAAGAGAGGTGTCGGGCTGTGTGGAGAAGGCCCAGGAATGGCACCAGGTACATTCTTAAAATTCTTGTTTTCAAATTCCTCTATAGCCTCACTCCCTATATCTCTGTAATCTCCTCCAGCCCCACAGCCTTCCAAGATCTCAGTGCTCCTTGAATTCCAACCTCTTGTGTGCCATCAAACTCATCACAGTTTCTTCCTTAAACATCTCCACCTTTTCCTCCTTCATAGTACAGGTCCTGCAAAACACTTTTTTAACAAGGCTTTTCGTCATCTGCCCTAACATCTGTAGATGAGAAGATCATTAGATGCCATTTCCGCCACGTCCAGCGAGATGCCACCACCAGACACATATTCCCCTCCCCTCCCTTGTCCATCTTCCACAGGGACCGTTCCCTCCGGGACACCCTGGTCCACACTTCCTTCACCCCAACACCTCCCCACAGCCCTACAGCACCTTCCCCTGTAACTGGCAAAAGTGCAACACCTGCCCATTTACCTCCTCCCTCGCCAGTATCCAAGGGCCCAAACATACCTTCCAGGTGAAGCAACACTTCACCTGCACTATACATGGTCGGAATATTGTACAGGAATTGTGATACACAAGTTTGAGATGTGTTTCCCATTAATAGAATTCTATTCCTGTTTAATGTGCATTCCAAACTCTGCTCACTGCGCTTGACCATCAGCCTGTGTGCAATCCCTATAGTTCTTCTCGTGGTCCACCACATGCAGGCTACCCTCTTCGTCTCTGCCTCTTGAGGCAGATCCCACTGCATGTCACTGGGCATTCATAACAGTGAGTTATCATCCAGTTGGAGGAACGCCATTCAATTTGTTCACATTCATGTTCACACCACAAGAAAGTTGGTTGATCTGAGAGCTCACAAAGTTCATGGAATTGCTATTGAAGTTACAAGAGCTGAAATTCTTGTTGTTTTACTTGGAAGCTATACATCAGGAGATGATCAGATGATCGATCACAGGCATGAGTACGTTTACCACATGTAACATCCTTCAGATGGATCTAAAAATACAGTTTTGACTGGGATCCTTTGCCAGTAAAGGCTGCTGATCTACAGTGCAGTGAAGCAGCTGCTGAGGCAAGCAAGAAACAGACTGCAACAGTGAGGGAGAATATTGCCATGTCTTACTCAGAGTTCACTGTTTACCTACTGGAATTACAACTTTGGCACTCACATTCTATAACATCCCAGCTGTAAATAAGATGTGCTTTTCAGACTTGTATGCAACACAGCAGTTGGCATATGATTCACACAATTCCATATGTCAGATGAGCCCTTTGACCCAGAGTGTACAGTAGTTTCAGGCTTGTTTGTATGTTTGTATACATCAAAGCTTTGAATTTCTGAATCACAACCCCATGGATCTGAATACCCAATAGAATCAACACTGTGGTGTGGTTGGGAGACAAAGTGTAGTTGTAATGAATTTCATGTGACTTGCACACGTTCTCACCAGAACAATTGTGTTTTTAATAAGACAAGCATTTTCCATGAGTATACTTCAAATCTCTGCTAGTTTTCATTCTTAATATTCCAAAATATGGAGTTATTTATGCATTACAGCAAAATAGAAAATACTTGTCTCAGTAAAACGTCCACTGGGAAAAAATACAATTGGATTCTAAATTAAGTTTGAAAGTGACAGCCCCAAACAGGAATCTTAAACTTAAACAAAAATACTTGGACAGGTATTGCTCACAACGTGATCTCCGCTATAGTGGGGAGTTGAAATGTAGATTGAGTGACCACTTTACGGAACACCTACATTTTGCCTGCAAAAATGACCCCGAGTTGTCCAGTTGCCTACCACTTCAACACACTACCATGTTCATTGACCAACATCTCTGTCTCGGGCTTGCTGTGGTGCTCCAGTGAAGCTCAGCACAAGCTAGAAGAACAGCATCTTATTTTCTGCTCGGGGATCCTGTAATCCTCAGGATTCAACATTGAATTCAATAATTTTAAGGCCTCAGCACCTTCTTCCATGTCCTTTACCCACCCTCACACCCCAGGCCCTGTTCATCACATGGGCTGTTTTCAGCACAGCCAACTTATTCTTACTTATTAATAGTCTTTACTAGTAGCTTTTCTTTCTCCCCTGGCTCACCATTATCTAAATCTTTGTCTGCCCAACTGTTGTTCTCTTCCTCTGGGCTTCATCTCCACCTATTACTTACTCCTTGACCTCCGACCATCTCCCTACTCTCCACTCCTCTTATTCCCCCAATTTTCAGCAGATTTTTTTCCCAGCTAGTACCAGTTCTGAAGAAGATTCAAAACATTAACTTTGTTTCTCTCTCCACAGATACTGCCAGACCTGCTGAGCTTTTCCAGCAGTTTCTGTTTTGGTTGCATAGAGACCTTCCCTCCATCATAAGGTCAGAAGTGGGGCTGTTCAGCCATAATTGCACAATGTTCAGTACCATTAGTAAGTCCTCAGGTACTGAAGCAGTCCATGCCCAAATGCAGCAAAATCTGGACAATGTCCAGGTTTGGGCTGACAAATGGCAGGGAATATTCATTCCACATAAATGCCAGGCTATGACCATCACCAATAAGAGACAATCTAACCACTGCCCTTGACATTCAATGGTGTTACCATCACTGAATACCCCACTATCAACATCCTGGGGCTTATCATTGACCAGAACCATAACTGGACTCACCACATAACTGCAATGGTTTCAAGAGCAGGTCAGAGGCTAGGAACACTGCGGTACGTAACTCACCTCCTGACGCCTAATAGCCTGTCCACCATCTACAAGGCACAAGTCAGGAGTGTGATGGAATACTCCCCACTTGCCTGGATGAGTACAGCCCCAGCAACACTCAAGTAGCTTGAACCATCCAGGACAAAGTAGCCTGCTTGATTGGCACCACATCCACAAGCATCCACTCCCTCCACCACTGACACTCAGTAGCAACAGTGTGTACTATCTACAAGATGCACTGCAGAAATTCATCAAGGATCCACAGACTGCATTTTCCAAACCCACAACCACTTTCATCCAGAAGGACAAGGGCAGCAGACATATGGGAACACCACTCCCTGCAATTTCCCCTCCAAGACACTCACTATCCTGACTTGGAAATATATCGCGTTTCTTCAGTGTCACTGGGTCAGAATCCTGGAATTCCCTCCCTAAGGGCATTGGGGGTCTACCCACAGCACATGGACTGTAGCAGTTCAAGGAGGCAGCTCACCCCCACCTTCTCAAGGGGGCAACCAGGAACAGGCAATGAATGCTGGTCAGCTGGTGACACCCACATCCCATGAGTGATTAAAAAGAAAGATATTGATCCATGTATCACTCTATCAGTTAGAGTTTGCCAAGTTGAAAATGATCATTTGTCTCAATTCTTTATTTCCTGTTATTCAGCCATCCACCATCCATGTGAATAGATGACCCCAAAACCGTAAGCTTCACTTACTTTGTTCATTTTTCACCTTATGGTGGAACTTCACTCTTCTGATCAGACCTCTGAATGTGGCCTCTTCAGGAATGAGGAGCACCTTCCATTGGAGGTCACAATAGTGCAGGGTGGTCGGGAGAAGTCGGGATATTAGATTCCGGTTTTATGGAACCAGCTGCTATTTTCTGATAAGTTTAAACACTTAATTCAACCTTATAATGTAAGAATTGTTCATATCACTGGGAAAGATAATGTAATTTCAGGCACATTATCAGGAGCATAATGATATCAAATAAGTTGAAAATTTGAGAATAAAATGACAAGAAATTTACAAATTCTGCATAAAGAATGCCTGAAGGTGAATAAATGTAATTTCTTTGTGATTTATTGTACACATGTCATGTTTGTCTTGTGATGAAACACATATAGAAATGGCTCTTCAACAGTAGAGGAACGTAAAGACTGTATTTATTTTTGGAAAGAAAATTGGGAGCCTCCTTTCGCTGCAGACAGAAATCAATGATGAAATCTCTCCAGTGCATCACCTGCAGAATCGAAGGTTTGACAACAAAGACCTCAAACCCAACAACAGGCTCATGGTTTATAGGACAGGCGTCAGACAGAGGGTCAGTTCTGACGGAGTATCGCGCTGTTGGAGGGTCAGTGCTGAGGGAGCACCGCACTGTCGGAGGGTTAGTGCTGATGGAGTGCGGCACTGTCAGAGGGTCAGTGCTGAGGGAGTGCGGCACTGTCGGAGGGTCAGTCCTGAGGGAGCGCCGCACTGTC
Organism: Rhincodon typus; assembly: GCF_021869965.1. NCBI lineage: Eukaryota > Metazoa > Chordata > Chondrichthyes > Orectolobiformes > Rhincodontidae > Rhincodon > Rhincodon typus. Next base: position 8,373 of record NW_025974040.1, read on the forward strand.
GGAGGGTCAGTGCTGAGGGAGCGTCACACTGTCGGAGGGTCAGTGCTCAGGGAGTGCCGCACTGTCGGAGGGTTAGTACTGAGGGAGCGCCGCACTGTCGGAGGGTCAGTACTGAGGGACTACTGTACTCTCAGAGGGTCAGTACAGAAGGAATGCCATACAACAGAGGATCAGTGCTGAGGGAGTGCAGCACTGTCTGGGGGTCAGTACTGAGGGAATGCCGCACTGTTGGAGGGTCAGTGCTGAGGGAGTGCAGCACTGTCAGCGGGTCAGTGCTGAGGGAGTGCGGCACTGTTAGAGGGTCAGTGCTGAGGGAGCGCCGCACTGTCGGAGGGTCAGTACTGA
>NW_025974041.1:0-8717 GCF_021869965.1 Rhincodon typus
ATGCTGCTTGGCCTGCTGTGTTCATCCAGCCCTGCACCTTGTTGTCTTGCAGTGGTTTTTGTCGATGTTTGTACCAAGCAGCTCCATGACACAGGACTGTGTGTTCTATGGGCTGTTCCCCAGGACATGCATCAATATAAACATCAACAGTGCCTGGAGGATTATCAACTCATTGAAAGACACTCTTTGATCTGCGTGTAATTTGTTGGTCTTCCAGTGAAAAGAGTTGACCTCGACCAAGTGTTGCAGACTGGCACATTCCAAGGTCCACGACTACATGCTGAGGGACGCACTAAAAGTTGGGGCAGCTGCCATCAAGGCACACCATCTAAGGTCTTGCTGCCAAAGTATAGCAAGGGTCTGTTTAGTGTCAGACCCCCTCTTTGTCTCAAAATGAAAGTATTTGGTTTCCTGCATGGGTAGAAAATGCCTTTGTTTTGCGTCTGCAGGGAAGCTACAAAGAATATCAAACTCCACAGTATTGTTTCTTTTTTCAGTACAGAAGTGTTTTAGTACCCTTTGTACGTACTTATAGAAAATTTCATAAATAAAGTATGTTTTTGCAAAAACAAATTACAGGACCATCAACTATGTATAAGTCACTCTTTGGTCTGCCTGAAACTTGTTAGTCTTCCAATGTAAACAGTTGTATTCACCTTTTTTCCATACATGTTGCACATTGAGGTGCCTCAATACAATTGCAATATTTCTGATATATGCAACATGCATTCGGTGTCAGACTCACCTGCCTGATGGGATTGTGCTATGTGCCTCACAAATAAGAAAATGAAAAATGTATTGAGGCACCTAAGTAAAGCCTGATGTTTAGAGAATTTTATATCAGTTACACACTCTGTAATTTGTAATTTGAAATGTGTCCCCCCTAGCTACATACCTATTCTAGAATGTATTTGCTAAATATGAAGATTGCTATGATTGTATTTGTTGAATTTATTTGAAAATCCTTTAATATTTTCACATTGAAATGTTATTGTAATATTTTCTGCTTGCAAATTTTATGAATAAAGTATATTTTTGAGGAGAAAAAATCCACTCTCTCAAATTTTCCAGCCCCTTAGTTTTAGACAGTGACCTTTCTCACCATTGTGCTTCTGCAGTAGTTGTGAAATCCTGGACTTCTTTCTAATGTACCAGTCTGCAGTACTCAATCAAGGACAGCTCTTTCCCTCTGAAGGCCTGCATTTGTTTGGGTGCACCTTCCATTACAAGGAAGTGCTGAGGGGAGTGAGTGTGCAATCCTCTGAAGGCAAAATGTCAGTTTTGATTTGGTACCTCAAAAACAAAACGTATTGTATAGTGGTTTTATATATATATTTTTCGAAAAGTATACCGTATTAATAAAACCAGTAAACAAAACATTTCAATTTGAATTTTCCTAGAGTTGCAAAAAAAACACGTACTATTCTAACGGCATTCGCACATTTCATGTCCGGTATGCAGCCCAGACAAAATGTTTCAAATTACAGGAAGTGCAATAGATATGCAGTTCTCTATTCAACATGTTGCAATTTGGGATGCCTCAATATAGTTTTAATTACTTGCTGTGATCCCTCAAGCCTTTTAATTATAAATCTGTGTGCTCAACAAATATTCTACAGACCACTTGGTGATGCAAAACTTTTAAAAGCTTCGTGCGAAATGTGATCTTAAGCTAAAGTCTTTAACAACACTTGGTGTATCAATCGTAGATTGTCAAAACAATATTTTCATGCTTTGCTTAAGTGTCGGCGTTCCACATTTTTAGGGCCGAGCTTTATCAATGCCCGTGTCGAAATACAGTACGTGAGAACTCTCTTTTCCAGCAGCGTGCTTGCAACTTCCGGGAATGGTTTAGCGGGGATTAAAAAACAAACAAATCAAGCAAATTGTCAGAAGCAGATTACCAAATCCGACGCCCTGTCTGACCTTATTTGCGGAATAGCTTGAACAGCGGAGCGGGCAACTCAACGGTTACATACGGTTGAAAGAAATCAACATTGCCATCTATTTTTAAGAATTAAAGTTCAGTCTCCGCAGAGACTGTCAAAAATTGCCATTGCCGACTATATTTCAAGTCGTCAAAGCGGGGTATTGGGAAAAGTTTTCAATAAGCAATAATCGCGCCTCGGTTAAACCTCATCGGCTACGATACTGCCACTGCGCAAAGCTAACGTCCGTTCGTCGGCGAGCTGACGCTTAGCAGATGGATACAGATTACAGTTGTGGTGGCTACAAAACAAATGAACTAATATTAAAACAATTTAGCATTATCGAGGAAATATATTAGTGTTATGACCAGAAATTATATTTTGAGAATACTCTTAGGATAACTTGAAAAAAATATGCTGTGTCAATGAAACATTGAAATAAGCGCAATGCACTATGGGATATAAATATGCTAATCAGTATCGGATGCTCTGACTTTGATAAAGAGACTATTGATCAACAAGTATCAACAAATATCCCATGATGTGCAGTACCAGTATTGGACGCAAGGCAGTTTTTATTTAACTCTGAGCATCTGTTTAACGTAAAATTACTTATTTCTATGCAACATTTTTATCCACTGCAATCAATTAACAACAAACACAGAAATTGCTGGAAAAAATTAAACAGGTCTGGCTGCATCTGTGGAGAGAAAGCAGAGTTTACAATTTGGGTCTGGTGACCCTTCTTCAGAACTTCAGACTTTTCTCAGTTTTTATGAACATTTTATTAACAGGACATACCTGGGCAATTTTCCATATTGATAGACAGATGACAGTGTTGTAACTGCACTGGAACAGCTCGGCTAGAGGTGCAATTAGTTCTGGAGTACAAATCTTCAGTACTATTGTCAGGACCCATAGCCTTTGCAGTATCCAATGCCTTTAGCCATTTCTTGATATGGCATTGAGTGAATCAAATTGGCTAAAGGCTGGCATCTAATGCTGGGGAGTTCACAAAGTGGCCAAGTTGGATCATCCACTTGCCACTTCCGGCCAAAACTGCTTGGAAATGTTTCAGTATTGTCTTTTGATATACTGGGATCCCATGATTGACAATGGGTGAAATTTCTGCAGTCTCCTCAACACGGTTAACTATTCACAACTATTCATGACTGGATGTGGCAGCATTGTGAGCTTCGATCTGATCTGCTGTGAGACATGTTAGATTTGTCTTTTGCATGCTGTTCATACTGCTTGTCATTCAACTAGTAATATTCTGTATTCCACCTTTCTGTTCATTCTGTGGGAGTAGAATGCACTCCAAATGAATCTGCATCTCTGCAAGCATTTTAGATCCACTGCTTTGCCTCACAGCTGGCATCATTTGTCACTATGCTCATGTGACTTTATATATCTGGATAATGTATGAAGAGATTTCCATATGAGGCAGTCAGAACAGGGAAGGGGTTGTGGCGATGCAGGAAACTGGGAGGCCCTTGTTTTAGCTGATTACATCCACAGATCACAATTCCTCAGGGCTATTTATGGAAAGAGGAAATGGTTTCGATTTTGGCCACCTCACTTGATTCAGGTGGTGCAGAAATGGTGCTGCACCTTTAAAGCTGCAAGGGAAAATCTGTTCCTCTTGGGAGGGAGCATTACCTCAGGCTGTCCCAGTTTTCATTTCTGAAAATGGGATCATCACATTTGCTTCCGCACTCTCATCATCTGCTTTAAGACACTCCTTGAAAGCCCTATCACTATGACAAAACTTTTGCTCAGCGGTCTTTATAATGCCTTTTGTGCTCAGAATGTTTAAACTTCTCAATCACAAATTGCATCAGTGGTAATTAATCCTTCCTCATTTTTCTTAACTTGTCTGCAACCTTTGACATGGTTGCCCATACCCTCACATAGAATATCTCCAAATTCAAGATTGTCCAAATCTTCAAAGCATTTAATTAAAACATGATCTTAGTCATGGATGTTCTGACCATGTGACGAGAGGTAAATTCTCTGAGGAAGCCTAGCATCACTGATTGAAACTTGTGGTTTTCTGTGGACCCAAGATATTGCAGCCTATTTCAATGTCTGTGAACCCTAAGCAGTTTTGGTGTTATCACCAGTCAAAATCAGAACCATTTACCCAGTACCAACCGATTCGTTTTTAAAAGATTACCAAGATCTTACGTATCGTCTAAGTCTTTTTTCTACAGATAAATCTCCAACCTGTTCAGCCTTTCTGTTAACTATATTCATTTCAATTCAGGTATCAATCTTGAATGTCATTTTCACACTTCACTCCAGTGCTTCCAAGTCCTTTTTATAGAACTGAAAATGAAAAGAAGGGCATCAAACAAAGCCAAGGCAACATAATAATTCTCTTCTCCAATTTATGATTAGAACACTACACCTCACCTGTACCAGATGACTCACAGATTTGGAACTAATGTATAGAACAGTCAGGAAACCATTCAACCTAGCTTTAATCCAGAACCCAAACTACGCATAGAGTTTGACAATTCAGATGACACTAGTAGGTAGACTGGATTTGAGACATTTCACTCCCTTTCTCTCTCTTGTCATTGAAGATTTTTGTTCACTGAAGATGACAAACCTCTTAATGTTTGACTGTGTGTATCAGATTCAAACAGGGGTTTCACTAATCTCCAACCTTTATAATCCCTTATGAGCTTCTCCATGTTTTTCTGTGATCAATCATTTCATATTCAACTGATCATGATGGAGCTTTTTAAAATATTAGTAGTAAACAGCTGGAGTACTGTGTGCAGTTCTGGTCACTGCACTACAGGAAGGATGTGACTATAGCAGACAGGGTGCAGAGCAGATGCAGCAGGATGTTGATTGATTGATTGTTGTCACAAGTACTGAGATATAGTGAAAATGTTGTTTTGTATGTTATACAGGGAAATTGTACCATACAAAATGCATCAGGTAGCAGAACAGAGTGCACAATAGAGTGTTACAGCTGCAGAGGAGGTGTAGAGATAAAGATAGAGAGAGAGAAGAGACTTAACACTTGAAAGGTCCATTCAAAAGTTTGGTAACAACAGGGAAGAAGCTGTTCTTGAATCTATTAGTACGTGTATTCAAACTTTTATATCTTCAGCTCAATGGAAGAGGGTGGAAGACAGCATAACTTGGGTGGGGATGTAGTCTTTGATTATTTCCCAAGGAAGTGGGAAGTATAGATGGATTCAAAGTTTCAAGTCAAAAGATCATTTGTCAGAACTGAAAGCAGCAGGCAAAGGGTAATAATGCTGCTGATGACAGTGGGGGTAGGAGTGAACAGAATTCATGCATATGGCATGGAGGGAGGGAGAAAGAAAGAGAGGCAATACCAAGGCTGATGATAAATGTTGAGTAAAATAATAACAAGAATTGTGGATGGCTAAAAATGTGTTGGTTGCGGGGAAAAGGGTCTTCATGTTCTGGAACTGTATAAACTCAATGTTGACTTCTGAAAGCTGTCTGGACAGAAGATGAGATAACAAGGTGTAGAGCTGGATGAACACAGCAGGCCAAGCAACATCAGAGGAACAGGAAAGCTGACGTTTCGGCTCTAGACCCTTCTTCATTTCTGCTGTGATCATCCAGGTCTACACCTTGTTACTCAGATTCTCCAGCATCTGCAGTTCCTACTATCTCTGGATAGAAGATGAGGTGTCCTTGCTTGAGCTTTGCTGTTACACTGCAAGAAGCCTGAGACAGAAATCGAAACAAGCAGGTGTGGTGAAGTGGTAAAGCTGCCTACAACGGTGGGAAAGGCAGAAATCCTCAAGACATCTAATAGTTAGAGGAAAGATTACTTAAAAGAACAAAAACAAAAGAAAACCGCAATAAGCTGCAAGAAAAGCACAGCAGAGAAATCAAAGAACCCAAACAAGGGTCACATGGAAGGGCGGACGCACGCCAAACGTGAAAGAAAACAACCACACACAAAAACAGATCTACTTTTAAACATATTATCAGTCTCCGCAGAGACTAACAAAAATTGCCATTGATGACTATATTTCAAATCATCAAAGCGGGGTATTGGGAAAAGTTTTCAATAAGCAATAATCGCGCCTCGGTTAAACCTCATCGGCTACGATACTGCCACTGCGCAAAGCTAACGTTCTCCTCTTGCCGAATGATGGTCTATAGAACCCACACCATTTACAGTGGTGGTGAGTAACTTTAATCCCTTTCCATATGCTGTAATATTATCATCTACAAAAACGTTTTAACAATCTTACATCTATTTGTTGAAACTGGCTCAGTAACTTCAAACATATTCCAACTAATCAGGAAGTTGATTGAGTGTCGGAAATATCAATATGCTAATAACGCATGTGCTGTCTCGCGCGAAATGCAGCGATCGCCTGTTTGCGATGAATGTTATCGGAGCTTCGCTAAGGATCGTTTAAAAACGTCTTGAAAAATTCTCCGCTAATGCTGCTTAAAAATGTATTTAAAAATTAAGACTTCCAATCCAGTCAGAATTCTATTGTATCAGAGATAGTAGGAACTGCAGATGCTGGAGAATCTACCTGGTGACTGTGACCCGATGACTATGGTGACGGGTAGTTTGCTGGTGACAGGGATTAATGTGAACTTCTCGCTGGTAACTGCAGGACACCGACACAGTTGGTGACGACTTGCTTCATTTTGCTTGTACCTTATGATTTCGGATTTTTACATATCTGCAGTTTGATTTTTTCTTTTTGTTTCAATTTGCCATGAGTGGTTTATGAAGGTGTAGTTACTTTACCAGTTTTACTCCCAGTAAATATTTGAAAAAAATTGAGTAGAGGAATGCAATCTGGACCATTTGCTGCTTCCAGCATTTCCGAGTGAGAGGTGGTCGTCATCTCCATTATCTCCTTTGTGTTTAATACCACTTTTTTTGTTTGTGGCAGCATTCTTAACATTCACCATCTGCTTAGGAGCAGCTGCTTTCGTCCATTTGGGACGTGAGTTGTCTCTTGTCTACATTTTGGATTGTGGTTTGTTCCCTTTTGCCAGTCTTCTGCTTTGTGGATATCCTCAGAATTGATTCCACTCCCCGGTTGTTCCTCTTCAGGTGCCTCTTTCACAGGTAACAAAACAGAATTTGCTGGAAGGGCACACTGGGTGCAGTAAATTGATTGCTACAAGTCCTTGTATAAGAAGAGTAACCGTAGGTTTTAAGGTATTCTGTTGATAGTGAAACATTTGGGACGTGTGTAGGTCATGAAAGAAAAAACACAGTCGCAATTTCTTCCTTTCCTCTCGATAGCAGAGGATTAGACTGTTCCATCTCTAGGCCGTTACAGCAGATAACAGATCAGCTCTGCTGAAAGCAAACCAATGCAATGTTCCAGTCAAGTTCAACATAATCTGTAAGAACAGTATCTGATTTTATGCTTAGGCATTTTACAGCTTTCAGGAATCAATACTGAGTTTGAAAATTCATACCATGGGATTTCTATTTGAATCTTCTAATTTGATCACTTTCATTGTTTTCTATTTCCCTCCTAGTGTTGCATAAAATGGTTACCAAAATTTACTTTCATAACCACATGTCCATCCTCAGTGACTGCCTTTGCCTCTGAGTTTCCCTATGCATGTTCCAACTGAAATTCTATTCCTTTTTTTGAATTCCCCCAGGATTACAGGTATCCTTGAGGATACCCTGCACCCTCAACAGAAGTTCCCACCACAACCTGAAATGCACATTTCAGTCCATACACTGCTGCGTGTACAATCTTGACCTCCTTCTCCATCTGATGCTGTCTTAAATTTGTCCCAGTCCCATTTCATTCTTCATCTCATTGAATGCCTTAACGAGAAATGTTTTCTCTCCCTTTCAAGGAGGCAGTGGCTAATGGTCAAAAGTTGTTTCCGTGATTGAAAGTCTGTGTCCAATGGTGCGCCACAGAGTTTGGTCTGGGTCCCTTGCTGTTTGTTGCTTGCATTAATGTAGGAGATTTAATCAGTAAGATCACAAATGACAGGAAAGTTGGTATTGGAAAACACCAGTACCATACCAGAATTTCAAGAGAGTCACGGGGCAGAGGTGAGCTCAGTGGCCATCGATAAGGAAGTGCTGGGGAAACTGAAATGTCTGAAGGTAGATAAATCCCATGGACTGGATGGACTACACCCCAGGGTTCTGAAGGAGACAGCTGAGGAAATTATGGAGGCATTGGATAGTGATCTTTCAGGAATCACTGAAGTCAGGGAGGCTCCCAGCGGATGGGAAAATGGATAATGAAGCACCCGTTTAAGAAGAGAGGGGGAGCAGAAGACGGGAAATTATAGGACAGTTAGGCTGACCTTGGTCATTGGTAAGATTTTAGACTGCGTTATTAAGGATGAGATTGCATTGTACTTGGAAGTGCATGGTAAAATAGGACTGAGTCAGCAAGGCTTCATCAAAGGGAGGTCATGTCTGACACAATCAGTTAGAATTCTTTAATGAGGTAATGAGTCGTTAGACAAAGAAGACCCAGAGGACGTGATCTATTTGGATTTCCAGAAGGCTTTTTACAAGGCACTGCACAGGAAGCTGCCCATGATGTTAGGGACAAGGTGCTGACATGGATAGGGAATTGGGGATAAAGGACTATAAATATGTTGGTTGTGGGGAAAAGGGTCTTCATGTTCTGGAACTGTACAAACTCAATGTTGACTCCTGAAGGCTGTAACATGTCTGGATAGAAGATGAGGTGTCCTTGCTTGAGCTTTGCTGTAACACTGCAAGAGGCCTGAGACAGAAATCGAAACAAGCAGGTGTGGTGAAGT
>NW_025974042.1:0-1598 GCF_021869965.1 Rhincodon typus
CTCCCCCTTTTCTGATGAAGGGTCTAGGCCCGAAACGTCAGCATCACTGCAGTTGGGTTGCCGATTCTGAATGAGTTTATTCAGCTCTAAAATTTGTGTCAATGGTAAGCAAAACATGGCTTTATTTTAAATGATTATTTACAGTAGTACCTAGAAAATTCAGTAATCCCTCCAGATTCCAAGGTATTCCAAGAGGATGGTCAACCTCCCTGGAACATGGATCAAGAAAAGGAACCCAAACTGATTTTTTTCCCCTCTATGCTAACCCAAGGGCATGCAATCCAAGCGTAACACCTTTAGCCTATGAGTGAGTAAAAGACTAAAATTATTTGTGATGTGGGTTTTTGGCATAATCACAAAACATTCACAAGAACAGTATCAAGGCAACCAAAACTAAGTCTTTACCTTATCCTTATCTTCTGCGACATCAATCAGTACATCATCTGGATCCAGTATTCCTCCATCCATATACTCCAAATGATGAATTCTTATCGAGTATCCAGCATCCTATATGATGGGGGGGAAAGAAAAGTACATTTTGACTATAACCAGAGATGGAAATTGCGTCAAGACAACTGTATATTTATCACAGGAATTGCTGGAAGAATCTCAGCAGGTCTGGCAGCACGTGTGGAGAGAAAGCAGAGCTAATGTTTTGGGTCCGCTGACCCTCCTTCAGAAGAAGGGTGACTCACCGCACAGGAAACATTAACTCTGCTTTCACTACATAGATGCTGTCAGACCTGCTGAGTCTTTCCAACAATTTCTGTTGTTTTTGCTTCTGATTCCCAGCATCTGCAGTTCTTTGGGTTTTTTTTTCTTTGTTTGGACATTTATTACTGTTGCTTTTTTGTTGCCAGATCAAAATCCTGGAGTTTTCTAGTTTTGCAGGAGCACCTTTAACCTCCACAGCTGCAGCAGTCCAAGGTGGTAGCTCACTGTCATTTTCTCAAATGTATCTACAGATGGGCAATAAACAAAGACCTTGCTCGAGAAAGCCCCCAACCAAGAATGACCTCAAACAAAATAAAACGGAGGATTCACTTTGTAATTGAGGTGGCAGTAATGTTGGACATTTGACAAATTCTGCATACAAGGTCACTCTACACAAGTTATCAAGGGATTTCACCAGAAGCAGTCCGAATAAATCATTTTTTCTTGTATTTACAATTCCATTTCTTTTTTGTGGGAAATTATCGACGTTGGTGGATTGGAAGAACACTTTTCATCAGGTCTGTCTGAGCTGCAATGAATCTTTTTAGCTGATTGCTCATAAAAACACTAAGTCATTAGAAACACTGAGGGTCGATGTATGCAAATAGCATGACCTGTCTATTATGTTTCAGCTGTTATGGAAGCAACTTTCTGTGACATGCGAAAAACAAATGACAAAGACCAGTTATTTTCAACAGAGAGAGAGGCTACCCTGCAACAGAAACCCACAATCTGATTGACTTCAAGACCCACTTAAAAGGAAGCTTAAATCTAAATCAGTGACCTTTAATCAATGCTGAATCTTAGGATCAATGGGCTTTTAACCTGACCTAAGGCAGAGCAATTAAATATTCTGGCTTGAAATTGTAAAGAAGGAATGACAC
>NW_025974042.1:1698-8716 GCF_021869965.1 Rhincodon typus
GCAAAGAATGTGTCCAACTACTGCAGCTAAGCAGTAGGACAGGGCTGTACAGACTTCTGAACTTCAGCAGGTGGGGGCAGTGTAATCTCCGTTGAATTGTAGGAAACAGCGCAACGGAAACTTCATGCCCACTCAAGACAATGAACAGGTTTTAAAAGTCTCAAGTAAAACACGGCCCCAGTCCCTCAGCTCTTTGTGGCATGCAAGCCTCTGGAGCACGACTTTCCTGAGACTTGGAGGTTTAAAGGGTGCTAGAGCGCTTGCGGTGAACAACTGCTGACACAATGGGTGTGGGAAGTGGTGGGTGATGCTTTGTAGACATGAAATCATAAGCTGACAGGAATCAATAAAATGTGCAAGTCGAACAGAAGCATAGAGAAAAAAAAAAAATCCTCTGAAGCAACTCCAGAACAGTCAATTTGTGGCTTCCTTTTCCCCTCAGTAGGGATTGCTCAGAGGAGACCACAGTGTTGGGAGAAAATGTTTTTACAAGTCACCATGGCAACGTATTGATTCACACAGCAGTTCACACTCCCACACAAACTAATTAGTAACTGTCTAGCCTTGATTCAGTTTCCATTTTGGTTACTAATAGCTCTATACTTTGAAATTACAGTAATTACCTAAAAGGTCCCTTCTAATTGACACAGTTTTATGACGATTCACAACATTGTTCAGCTGCGTGTGCGTGCGTGTGTGCTCACATGTACCCATTCCCTCCTTTTTCCGTCCACTAAAAGTAAGAAATCATTTTAATATATATTCTATACGAAGGGAATTAACAAAGTAACAAAGTTATGTAAAAACGAAGGCTAAATTAATCCTACTGCACACAGTTCTGGCAAACATTACAAAACAAAAAAAGAGAGGCAGCACAAAAACAGCAGAGAAAACTTAGAGGTGACAGCAAAAATGAGAGGCTACAGATCTCAGCAAGAATGAATAGGATGGGATTCCAAGGATAAGGGGTTATTTCAGAGGTTGGCTAGATGGTCTGTAATGGACCTGATTGGTGCCAAGTGCAGGACTATAAAATGTGCACAAATGCTAATGATTAAACATGGGTATAATTTTTACTCTGTTATATCTCCATGCAATTATAAAAATGAAACTCATGATTAAAAGTATCTTCAGTCCTGCAGCAACCTTATAATGTTGGAACCTGTGACTGTACTCTTTCTGCTCGTGAGCATTTTCTGTGCGGAGATGGTGAAGCAGCACTAGAACTCCTACATACTTTCTGCCTTTACTGCACGACTTGATACACAACTACATGGCACATTTTGGAGTAAGTGTTCCCAACAGAATTTAATTTGTATTTGCAATTACAGCCTGGTGTGATGTTAAATCAATGCCCCCTTGTGCCCTCCCAAATGAGCATCAACAGATCTCATGGCACTCTTTCCAAAAAAAAAAAGGAGCAAGGGAATTCTCCCGTGTTTTGGCCAATATTTAGCCCTCAAACAACATCAAAGCAGATGATCTAGTATCTCATTGCTGTGGGATACTGCTGTGTCGAAACTGGCTTGCCACACTCCCTACATTACAACAGTGACTAATTATGCTTCAAAAGTACTTCATTGGCTGTAAAGTAGTTTGGGACATATCAAACTTATGAAAGGTGCGAGGTAAATGCCCAACTTCCTTTCATAGGTTGTAACACAGCAGGCACCACCAACTTCATAAAAAGGGGAATAAAACAGCAGATTGTTGTTTTGGAAAAATAACCAGCTGAACAGTAATCTGAGCACAATCCACACTTTTCTTCATTCCATTATTGTGGTTATGAACATTTTCTGTTGAAGGTTTGCTGATGGCATTATGAGGGACTAAAGACTGGAAACAAGTCACTGAAATAAAGTTGAAGATGTAATCGTAAATCAGTGCTGGGAATACTGGCAGAAGTAGAAGTTGTTTTCAAAATGTTAGCACAACATTTCAAAACTGGCAACATCCCACATTTCAGACCTCAAGTGGTCAGGCTGCATGGTTGAGAACTGGTTGAATCAACCAATTAAAGCTGTGTCATACAAAGTTAAGGGTCACTTGAAGAGGTTCAATGGAGAGCGCAGGAGGGTTTGCCAGGAGCAGCACCAGGCATACCTAAAAATGAGATGCCAACCTGGTGAGGCTACCAAACAAGCCTACTTGCGTGCCAAACAGCACAAGCAGCAAGTGACAGATAGAGCTAAGCAATCCCTCAACCAATGGATAAGATCAAGACTCTGCAGTCCTGCCATAAAAAGTCTTGAATGGTGGTGGACAATTAAATAACTCACTGGAGGCAGCGGCTAAACAAATATCCCCATCCTCAATAATGAAGCGCCAAACACAACAGCGCAAAAGATCAGGCTGAAGCATTCACAGCATCTTTCAGCTAGAAGTGCTGAGTCGAAGATCCATCTCGGCCTCCTCCAATGGTCTTCAGCATTACAAATACTAGTCTTCAGCCAATTCAGTTTATTCAGAGTGATAACAAGAAACATCTAGAGGCACTGGATACTAAAAAGGCCATGGACCCTGGTAACATTCCAGAAATAGAACTGAAGTCTTATGCTCCAGAACTTGCCACACCCTTAGCCAAGCTCTGCCTGTACAGTTACAACACAGGCATCTACCTGACAAGATGAAAAATTGCCCAGGTGTGTCCAGTATACAGAAAGCAAGGCAACTCCAAAACAGCAAAATTACCGTCCAATCTTGTCTGCTCTCAATCAATAGTAAAGTGATGGAAGAGGTCATCAACACTGCCATCAAGTAGCACTTGCTCAGCAATGATCTGATCAATGACATCCAATTTGGGTTCCAGCAGGGTTACTCAGTCCCTAACCTCATTACAGCCTTGGAATCAGTTGAATTCCAGAGGTGACATCGAGGCCGGATTTGACGAAGTGTGGCATCAAGGAACCCTAGTAAAACTGGAATCAATGAGTATCAGGGCAAACTCTCCACTAGCTGGAGTCATACCTGGCACATAGGAAGATAATCCAGTCACAGAATCCCTACAGTGCATAAGGAGGCCATTTGACCTTCTGAGTCTGCATTGACCCTCCAAAGACCATCCCACCCATATCTCCATAACCTTACACACTACATTTTTACCATAGCCAATACACCTAGCCTGCACATCCCTGGATACTATGGGCAATTTATCAAGGCTAATCCACCTGACTTGCACATCTTTGGACAATGGGAGGAAACTGGAGCACCCAGAGGAATCCCACACAGGGAGAACACGCAAACTCCACACAGACAGCTAGCCAAGGCTGGAATCAAACCCAGGTCCCCGCGGCTGTGTGTGGCTATTGGAGGGTAGTCATCTCAGCTTCCAGGGCATCTCTACAGGAGCTCCTCAGGGCAGTGTCTGAGACCCAACCATCTTCAGCTGCTTCATCATAAGGTCAGAGGTAGATACGTTCACCGATGATTGCACAATGTTCAGCACCATTTACAACTCCTCAGATATTGAAGTAGTCATGTTCAAACACAACAAGATCTGGACAATATCCAGACTTGGGCTGACAAATGCTAAGTAACATTCGCACCACACAAATTCCAGGCTACCACCATCACCAATAAGCAATAATCTAACCAATGCCCCTTGACATTCAATGGTGTTACCATCACTGAATCACCCCATTATCAATGCCCTTGGTGTTACCATTGACCAGAAATTCAATTGGACTTGCATGTAAACACAGTGGCTGCAAGAGCAGGTCGGAGACTAGGAATACAATGGCACATAGCTATCAACTGACTCACACAGCACCTTCTAAAACTTAAAACCACTTCCATCTAGAAGAACAAGGGCAGCAGATACATGGAAACACTACCACCATCTGCAAGAGACAGTAAGAACTGCAGGTGCTGGAGTCAGAGATAACACAGTGTGGAGGTGGAGGAACACAGCAGGCCAGGCAGCATCAGAGGAGCAGGAAAGTTGACGTTTCGGGTCGGGGCCCTTCTTCAGAAAAACAAGGGTGAGTTTTTCTGACCCAAAACATCAACTGTTCTGCTCCTCTGATGCTGACTGGCCTGCTATGTTCCTCCAGCTCCATACTGTGTTATCACCACCATCTGCAAGTTCTCCTGCAAGCCACTCACCATCCTGACTTGGAAATATATCAATGTTTCTTCATAGTTGGTGGGCCAAAATCCTGGAATTCTCTCCCAAACACCATTGTGGGTCATCCCAAAGCACATGGGCTGCAGCGGTTCAAGGAGGCAACTCAATGCCACCTTCCCAAGGGTAACTAGGGACAGGCAATAAATGCTGAGCAGCCATAGGTGCCTACATCCCACAAATGAATTAAAAATTAAAACTCAGGCTGCTCAGAGCAGGTAAAATGCACAAGGTTGACAACTAGTCTGTTACCAATACAATACCTAGCCGATAAAGCCAGTAACTTTTTTTTTTAAAAACTCATTTAGCAGGAATCAAAATTTGCTTGAGCAAAGAATACTGCCTTTTCCAGAGACATATCCATAGAATAGAATTATAGAATGTCTACAGTATGGCAGCTGGCCATTCGGTCAATCAAATCCACACCAACTCTCCAGAAAGCATCCCACACTCACACCCCTATCTATCCCTGTAACCTTGCATTTCCCACAACTAATCCACCTAGCCTGCATATCCTTGGACACTATGGACAGCATGGCCAATCCACCTAACCTGGACACAGGGTCATACAGTCATGCAGTGTGCAAAAGACCCTTTGTTCCAACCAGTCCACCTGACCATGTTCCCAAACTAGACTAGTCCCACCTGCCTGTGTTTGGCCCGTATCCCTCTAAACCTTTCCTTTCCATGTACTTATCCAAATGTCTTTTAAGCATTGTAATTGTACCCACATCCACCACTCCCTCTGGAAGTTCATTCCACGCAAGGAGGAAACGGAAGCATCCAGAGGAAACCCACACAGACTTGGGGAGAATGTGCAAACTCCACACAGTCACCCAAGGGTAGAATCGAACTTGGATCCCTGGTGCTTTGAAGCAGCAGTGCTGAACCACTGAGCCACCATGCTGCCATATTCAAAGCCAAAAGAGTCTCACACAAGACGTGTTGTGTCATGGCTTTGAATACCTTGGTTGGAATCTGACAGCGACCAAGCTAGCTCCTGGGGAAGCAGTGCACACTGGAGAATAATGAACATATATAAAAAAAAATTTGCACTTATGTAGCTGTTTTCATGACTTCAGGATTTCCTAAAGCACTTTATAACCAATGGGTAATTTGAAAAGTAAACACCAAATTGCACACAGCTGACTGCCACAAGGGGAAAGGCAAGGATGATCAGATAACTCATTTTAGCAACATTTTTGGCAAGGACACCAGGTAAAACTTGACTGTGCTTCTTCAAATCGTGCGCTACTATGGAGACAACATTATAACTGGCTCTGCCTCTTTCAGGTGGAAGTAATACCAAACAATAACTCCTACAGGTTACTGTGGATTACTACTTGCTACTTAGGCATAACAATGCTCACTTGCAATGCACTTGCACCTGTGAATTAAGGAAATAATGGCAGAGGATGTGCAAATAATTGAACTAGTTTAACTACATTACGCCACCTTAATTCATTTATGGCAATCAACCCCCTTAGAGTGGTTGAGAGGAGCCATAATAGAGGCAGTCATAACAGAAGTCCTGAGGGATTTCGGCAGAGTAGACAGATGAAAATATTCTCATTGCCAGAGTGGTCAGGAACTAGAGGACCCCGTTTTAAAAACAGTTGACAAAAAAAAACAAAACTGACGTGCAAAAACATTTTTACAAGAGAACACAAAAAGGTGGTGAGTGGTTTAGATCTTGAATGCTTCAGTGTTTGAGGGCAGTTTCAATTAACGTTTGAAAGCCACAAGTGTACAGTATCAGCTAACAACATCCTCGGCGTTACCACTGACCAAAAACTGAACTGGACTGACCATACAAATACAAAGGTGACAAGAGCAAAGGACAGAAGCTGGAAATGCTGTACCAAGTTAGTCCCCAAAATCTGTCCACTGTCTACAATGCACAAGGCACTCAGTATATTCAAGGAAAAGATAGATACATTGCTTAGATTTTAAAGGCATCAAGGAGCTTGGGGAGAAAGCAGAAATATAGCATTGAAAGACAGGATCAACCACAATCATGATAGCAGGGCAAATTCGTAGGCTGAATGGCTGGCTCCTGCTTCTAGTTTCTTTCTTTTGGCACAGCTACTCAACCACAGGTGGTGTTGAAGGAACCAACCAGGGAAAACTTTATATTGCTCTTACTATCAACAGTAGCAGATGCATCTGTTCATGGCAGTTTCAGTAGATATGACTAGCGCTCCATCCTGTTGGAGACCAATTCTCATCTCACACTGATGATACCTCCATTATGTTGCATCTATTGTTACTCAGATGGTTCTTTCAAATTCACTACTCCAGACAGCTGTGGGATCTCTAATTGAGTAGGTTTAAAGTATAGAGATAACAAGGTGTAGAGCTGGGTGAACACAGCCGGCCAAGCAGCATCAGAGGAGCAGGAAAGCTGACGTTTCGGGCCTAGACGCTTCTTCAGAAATGGGGGAGGGGAAGGGGATTCTGAAATAAATAGGGAGAGAGGGGGAGGTGGATAGAAGATGGATAAAGGAGAAGATAGGTGGAGAGCAGACAGACAGGTCAAAGAGGCGGGGCTGGAGCCAGTAAAGGTGAGTGTAAGTGGGGAGTTAGGGAGGGGATAGGTCAGTCTAGGGAGGAAGGACAGGTCAAGGAAGCGGGATGAGGCTAGTAGGTAGGAGATGGGGGTGGGGCTTGAGGTGGGAGAAGGGGATAGGTGGGAGGAAGGACAGGTTAGGGAGGTGGGGACAAGCTGGGCTGGTTTTGGGATGCGGTAGGGGGAGGGGAGATTTTGAAGCTTGTGAAGTCCACATTGATACCATTGGCCTGCAGGGTTCCCAAGCAAAATATCAGGTGCTGTTCCTGCAACCTTCGGGTGGCATCGTTGTGGCACTGCAGGAGGCCCAGGATGGACATGTCGTC
>NW_025974043.1:0-6448 GCF_021869965.1 Rhincodon typus
ACATTTACGACTCTCTTCTGGTCTGTTCGTAGTATTTGTGATTTCAACAGGAGAGGTGTGTTTGATGGTGACATCACCATCTTTCCTTCACGGGTTTGTGAGATGTGGGGCAGGACTCAGTGCTTTTTGTCAAAAACCCAGATAAAGCTCCAGACCAAACTTATCGTCCAGCCTAGGTATACAGTCTGCTGCAATAAAGCCTAAATGGGGAGTGTCTCCCCATATTTACAAAATCTATTTGGCTATCTGAAAGTATTAGCAAGTTTTAGTAGATAGGAGGTAATAATACAAGTTTTCTGTCCACCAGTGTAAAATAGTTTGCTGTATTCATTGCTTTGTCAGGTCCAAGTGGGAACCTACACTGTGAAATCCAAAGGAACGTGATCTATCCCCACTACTTATATTTGAGCAGTGTTGCCACTATTTTATGATAAATGTGAATTGGCACTTAATGTGTAAACAGGTTTGAAGCGTGTGTGATATGTAGAAACACGGCAGACCCCTCCCCCGCCTCCCACACAGCCTGGCTTTCAGATGAGCCTAAGACAGTCAATGAGCAAAAATCAGCCAAACAACTTTCACTTGGGATCTGCACTCTTCCTAAAATCAAAGACACATGAATGCCTCAGCCCATCCTCCCACCATGATTAATGGGATCACACCTTACACAGGGCAAAGGCCAGAGATGGAGGTTAATCAATGACTGGTTAGAGTGGAAGACCGTTCTAGATCCTATTATCCCAGTGTCCACCCAGGAACTTTATAAGAGGCTCACAAAATAAGTTAACGAAATAATTATTTTGCCTTTTCTTCCTGGGTCTAGATCTCATTGCCAGATAACACAGCTCTAAAAGAACTAACACAACATCTCCTTTCACTCCAAAATAAATTTATGTAAACCAAGAATGAAAGGGTAGTTGCAAAACTACTCACTTCAAAAGAATAGTTTAAACATTTGAGTGTTCAAGAGTCTAAGAGGCTGTAAAACTCATAGGTGATTTAACAATCATTCTTGCAATGATATAACCTTATGGAGATCTCAGTTTCACACTTGGGCCATCTTGCCTTTCATGTGTTTTGGAATCTTGCATGTTCCATCATCTGCCATGGTCCTGGATGCCCAGAACATTACCCAGATTAACAGTCCGGTGATAATATAATTAGGCCATCACCTCCCAAAATTCAATTTCATAGACCTTTGTTTTTGTACATTTTGTGCATATTTGGAGTACTGTGCAGGTCCCTGAATTAGCTTCTGTTTCTCCTCAGTTTTGGTGCTATGACTTCAAAGGATCTAGGCTTCCTGAGGAAGTAGTAGATATGGGTACAGTTATGACGCTTAAGAGACAATTAGATACGTACATGAATAGGAAATGTTTGGAGGGTTATGGGCCAGGAGCAGGCAGATGGGACCAGTTAAGCTTGGGATTATGTTCGTCATGGACTGGTTGAACCGAAGTGTCTGTTGCCATGGTGTATGACTCTATGACTCACTGCCCAAATTTGATGCCTCTGTGGAAACCATGTTCCCTGTATAGGATATATGACTCAGAACTTTGTTCCTGTGCACAGAATAAGCTGCCTCACACCTGCATGTTATGGACGCTCAATCTTTATTGTGCCTTGTTTCTCAAGATGTTTTCCTTTGTTTCTGAGATATTGGGCATGCTATGGCTTGGCAGGGATGCCTTTCCATGTTTCTTACCCTCTTCTACTGAAGTCAATGATTTAGAGAGCTTTCTTCAAGCATCCACAGATATTTAGTACATAATTTTATGCACCAAGTCTTCCCACACGGTCTAAGAATACAGTAGTCTCCTGATGCACATTGTATCTACCTCAGCTGATATCAGATATCAAACCTGATTCACTCATGATCTAAAAGACACCACTGGAGTTTATTTACCCATTGATCTACTGAAGGTCACTTTTAATTTTTACTCCTTAAATTCTAGTCACTTTAAAGATGGTTTCAAATTAATTTATAATTTTGGTGGGTGCATTGTTGCTCATGTTTTATGATAAGGAAATTTACTTAATTTTAGCTTATTCTTCTTCAAATTTAACTTTACAATGAACAAAGTGACAGAAAAAATAGAAAACGTGTGAGCTCATTGTTGAAAAATTGCTATAATAAATACCTTACAAAACTTACAAGAATATGGTGAACGATTTTGCATAAAAGAATTTTATATGTTTCAACTGCATCCAATAATGTTTTCCATCACAGGTTGTGAGTGCAAAAGAGGCCAGATAATTTAGCATTATAAATTCATTCACAGGATGAGAGCCAGCAGGCCAGTATTTATTGCCCAGAGGGCAGTTAAGAGACAACACATGACTGTGAGTCTGGAGTCACATGTAGACCACACCAGGTAAGGATGGCAGTTTCCTTTTTTAAAGGACATTAGTGAACTGGGTAGGGTTTTCCAACAATCAGCAGTAGATTCACAGTCAGCCTTGTACTCTTAATTCGAGATTTTTATTGAATTCAAATCCAACATCTGCCACGGTGGGATTCAAACGTGTGTCCCCAGAACTTTACCTGCATCCCTGTGTGAACAGACCAGTGATAATATTACTAGGCATCGTCTCCCTAAATTCAAATAAATAGATGCTTTATTCTTGGCACACTGAGTATTGTCTTGATCCAAAATATCAGTATTTAGTCTGCTTGTGTGAGTAGCTCTGAATAACGTATAGGGCAGGTCATTAGAAGGGGTACTTGGAGAGTGTGCCATAAAAAGGCAGTCAGTCAGTCAGTTTTGCCTCACATTGAGATTCTGAATACTACTGCTAACACCCACCATTAACCTCACACAGCTCAACTTGCGGCACAAAGGAACCCCATCAGTGATGCTATTTAAAAGAATGAATAGCCACTTTTGGTTTGGATGCCAATCATAAAGATCAGGACATTGCTACAGAGGGTGTTATCAGAATTGTGTCCAAAGTTCAACTATCTTCAGCTGTTTCATCAATGACTTTCCCTCCATTATTAAATCCATAAATTGGGTTATTTGTTGACAATTAAGTAGTGTTTAGCACCATTTGTGACACTTCAGATGCTGAAGTAATCCATACTTGTATGCAATATGATCTGAACAACATGCAGGCTTGAGTGATAAGTGGTAAGCAATATTTGTGTGACACAATTACCAGCCAGTAACCATTACCAACATGAGAGAATCTAACCATTACATTCAACAGTGTTACCATTGCTGAATTCTCCCACCTTTAACAACTCGGCAGTTAGCACTGCACCATGGCTGGTGGAAGGCTACAGATTTTCAGAAAGCAGACTGCAGGTACAGGAGATAGTAGGAACTGCAGATGCTGGAGAATCCAAGACAACAAGGTGCAGGGCTGGATGAACACAGCAGGCCAAGCAGCATCATAGGAGCAGAGAGGCTGACGTTTCAGGCCTAGACCCTTCATCAGAAAAGGCGGAGGGGAAGGGGGTTCTGAAATAAATAGGGAGAGAGGGGGAGGCGGATAGAAGAGGGATAGAGGAGAGGATAGGTGGAGAGGAAACAAACATGTGAAATCCACATTGATACCATTGGGCTGCAGGGTTCCCAAGCGGAATATGAGTTGCTGTTCCTGCAACCTTCGGGTGGCATGTGGCACTGCAGGAGGCCCAGGATGGACATGTCGTCTGAGGAATGGGAGGGGTAGTTGAAATGGTTCGCGACTGGGAGGTGCAGTTGTTTAAGTTTCAAAATCTCCCCTCCCCCTACCGCATCCCAAAAGCAGTCCAGCTCGTCCCTGCCTCCCTAACCTGTTCTTCCTCCCACCTATCCCCTCCTCCCACCTCAAGCCGCACCTCCATCTCCTACCGACCAACCTCATCCCGCCCCCTTGACCTGTCCGTCCTCCCTGGACTGACCTATCCCCTTCCTAACTCCCTACCTACACTCACCTTTACTGGCTCCATCCCCGCCTCTTCGACCTTTGTTTCCTCTCCACCTATCCTCTCCTCTATCCCTCTTCTATCCGCCTCCCACTCTCTCCCTATTTATTTCAAAACCCCCTTCCCCTCCCCCTTTTCTGATGAAGGGTCTAGGCCCGAAACGTCAGCCTCTCTGCTCCTATGATGCTGCTTGGCCTGCTGTGTTCATCCAGCCCTGCACCTTGTTGTCTCTCTATTCACATACCCATCCAGATGCCTTTTAAATGTTGTAATTGTACCAGCTTCTACCGCTTCCTTTGGCAGCTCATTCCATACATGCACCACCCTTTGCATGAAAAAGTTGCCTCTTAGGTTCCTTTTAAATCTTTCCCCTCTCACCTTAAACCTATGACCTCTAGGTTTGGACCCCAGGGAAAAGATCTTGTCAATTCACCCTATCTTTGCCCCTCATGATTTTACAAACCTCTATAAGGTCACCCCTCAGCCTCCAACACTCCAGGGAAAATAGCCCCAGCCTATTCAGCCTCTCCCTGTAGCTCAAACCCTCCAACCCTGGCAACATCCTTGTAAATCTGAACACTTTCAAGTTTCACAACATCCTTCCTATAGAAGGGAGACCAGAATTGCACACACTATTCCAAAAGTGGCTTAACCAATGTCCTGTACAGTGGTAACATGACCTCCCAACTCCTATACTCAATGCACTGACCAATAAAGGCAAGTGTACCAAACGCCTTCTTCACTATCCTATCTGCCTGCGACTTCACTTTCAGTGAATTATGAACCTCCACTCCAGAGGTCTCTTTGTTCAGCAACACGCTCTTATCATTTAAGTGTTTAAGTATTTATCTTTAAGTATTATCATAAGCAACCTTATCATTAAGTGTTTAAGTCCTGCCCTGATTTGCTTTTCCAAAATGCAGCACCTCACATTTATCTAAATTAAACTCCACCTGCCACTCCTCCTTGGTCCATCTGATCAAGGTCCCATTGTACTTTGAGGTAACCTTCTTCGCTGTCTACTACACCTCCAATTTTGTTGTCACCTGCAAAGTTACTAACCAGTCCTCCTATTTTCACGTCCAAATCATTTGTGTAAGTGATAAAAAGCAGCTTGCTAAAAGTGCCCTCTTAGTTTTTATTTGACTATTCTAATCCTTGTGTATTGTCCCACAGTCTAACAGTCCCACCAATTTGACAGCAATATTTGATCAGGAGTCCCATTTCAAAGTCGTGGTCATAGGGCGATATGTAGAATCAGAAAATGTTGAAATACTCAGCGTTTCTGGCAAAGTTAATGTTTCAGGGTCTGTGGCCTTTCATTGCAACCACAGAGTGAGCTTGGTGCCAAGTTATCCGATCGTCAGCTGCATTGGGAATTCGACTGGTAATAGCGCTTAAATAATTCTGTCTACATCTTTAACAGCTGTGGGAAAGAGGACACGGTCATCTGGCTAATGGGTTGATCCAAAACTGTGTCTCAGATTTGTTGGAACTCAGTCTCCAACGATTTCAGTAGGTTTCCACTCTTTCCCTGCCAAATGCCGACACCCTCTCCAAAAACTGTTTTATTTACTATTTATTGTGTGTTTTTCAAAGATTTTGGAAAGAATAATTACATTTGGGTGTCAGTTTTCAACAGGGGACATTGTCGAACAGAGGAAGTAATGGAAAAATAACATTGCCCCATTGAAAAACTCTCAGGAGAAATTTGTAGATATTTCACTGCCTGTTCAGTTTCAGTACAAGAATATTATTGGCGGTCACAACGCTTGGCTTTTTGAGTTTCTGAACAGTCCAAGTTTTTAAACATACAGCATTCTGACATATTGCTGTGATTAGGATCAGCAATGAGCAAAAAGGAATAATTTGATTAGGGATAGTCAACACGGTTTTGTGAAGGGTAGGTTGTGCCTCACAAACCTTATTGAGTTCTTCGAGAAGGTGACCAAACAGGTGGATGAGGGTAAAGCGGTTGATGTGGTGTATTTGGATTTCAGTAAAGCGTTTGATAAGGTTCCCCATGGTAGGCTATTGCAGAAAATACGGAGGCATGGGATTGAGGGTGATTTAGCGGTTTGGATCAGAAATTGGCTAGCTGTAAGAAGACAGAGGGTGGTGGTTGATGGGAAATGTTCATCCTGGAGTCCAGTTACTAGTGGTGTACCTCAAGGATCTGTTTTGGGGCCACTGCTGTTTGTCATTTTTATAAATGACCTGGATGAGGGCGTAGAAGGATGGGTTAGTAAATTTGCGGATGACACCAAAGTCGGTGGAGTTGTGGATAGTGTGGAAGGATGTTGCAGGTTACAGAGGGACATAGATAAGCTGCAGAGCTGGGCTGAGAGGTGGCAAATGGAGTTTAATGTGGAAAAGTGTGAGGTGATTCACTTTGGAAGGAATAACAGGAATACAGAGTACTGGGCTAATGGTAAGATTCTTGGTAGTGTGGATGAGCAGAAAGATCTCGGTGTCCATGTGCATAGATCACTGAAAGTTGCCACCCAGGTTGATAGCGTTGTTAAGAAGGCGTAC
>NW_025974043.1:6458-8716 GCF_021869965.1 Rhincodon typus
TACAAGATGATCAGAGGATTAGATAGGGTGGACAGTGGGAGCCTTTTTCCTCGGATGGTGATGGCTAGCACGAGGGGACATAGCTTTAAATTGAGGGGTGATAGATATAGGACAGATGTCAGAGGTAGGTTCTTTACTCAGAGAGTAGTAAGGGTGTGGAATGCCCTGCCTGCAAAAATAGTAGACTCGCCCACTTTAAGGGCATTTAAATGGTCATTGGATAAACATATGGATGATAATGGAATAGTTTAGGTTAGATGGGCTTCAGATTGGTTTCACAGGTCGGCGCAACATCGAGGGCCGAAGGGCCTGTACTGCGCTGTAATGTTCTATGTTCTATGTTCTAAATACTGTTTATAGGAATTATTGGCTTTGATTTACCAAACAATGAAGCTAAGGATGGTGTCAAGAGTTTTATGTTGACTGATTGATACATCTATCTCTTGGCAAGGAGGTAAGAGAGAGGTGCTGTGAAATGGTAAATGAACTTTCTTCTATAAGGCATTCTAAATACGCTTTAAGTGTTAAGATGTTAAAGAGTGTTCTCCCTGAGTTTGTGCATTTGAAATGAATTATATTGCATTATCTACACTAAAGCTTCATTGGTTGATAGCTAACCAGCATAGGTCAACAACTGGGAATGATGCAACTGAGTCAAGACTCAGTTTATTAGAATCACAGAGTCTTGTTAACAGTCACATCTTTATTGATCATTAACAGGGTGTGGCTTTGAATCTTGAAAAAGACACCCCAGGTTTTGGAATTTGCCTGCGTTTATATAACTGGTGCAGTCAGCAAATATCTTCAGTGTACGCAATGGTAGCAATGCTTAACTGCTGCAGAGAACTATTAATCAATATGGATGACAAGGCTGGATGTTGCTCATCAGTATTCCCTTAGATGTTTATGCTTTTCCTTTACACACTACATAAAACTGGAACTCGATTGCAATCTCGTACACAGTTGTTTTATAGTTAGTTACTAGAGGTAGGTCTAAAGCTGAAATGAACAAACAATAAGAACTACAGAATTTGCCCAAATTGTGGGACTGGAAACCTTTTCAGGAAGCTTTGTTGGATCCCATTCCTTAAAGAAAGATCTTTATTTATCGCCATCACTTTGACAACCATTTGTGGAGGCAGATGTAAATGGCCTACATCTTCCACAAATATAAGTGTTATCTTTCAAGCTGTATGTATTAAAGTGAAGAACAAAAACAAAGTTGCTGGAAAAGCTCAGCAGGTCTGGCAGCATCTGTGGAGGACAAAACAGAGTTAATGTTTCAGGTCCGGTGACCCTTCCTCAGAACTGATGGTGGCTGGGAAAACGTCAGTTTATATGCAGAAAATAGGGAGGTGGGTGGGGTACGGAGTAAATGATAGGATAGAGCCTGAAGAGACAGAAAGACAGTTGGACAGACAAAGGAGTTGCTAACGATCAGGCTGGGAGGGTGAATAGCTGTTAATGGGGACTGTTAGTGACTAACAACAGGGAGTGTGTAGTGGCAGGCTATGTGGTAACAAGGCCTGGTGTGTGGGGTGGGGGGCTGGGACATGAGAGAGTTTAGGCCCTAAAATTATTGAACTCAATATTGAGTCCAGAGGGCTGTAGGGTCCCCAAGTGGAAAATGAGGTGTTGTTCCTCCAGCTTGCGCTGGGCTTCACTGGAACACTGCATTAAAGTGTATTAAAGTGTATTAAAGTGACGTTGGTGAAGGACAAACTATTATGTCAGTTCAAAAAGCAGGATACTGTGGACGCTGGGAATTCAAAATGAAAACAGAATATGCTAGAAATACTCATCAGATCAGACTGCAGCTGCAGGAGAGAAACAGAGTTAATGTTTCAGGTCAAGGGCCTTTCAACAGAACTAGGAAAAATTCAGAAATGAAATAGGCTTTTGAGCATAGGGTGGGTAGGTATGACAAGGATGGTTAGAGGTAAGTCTGTGTTAGGTTGGAGAAGAAAAGAGACTGATTGAAAGAGGAGTTAATCCCACAGGGACCAAACGGAACATGGCTGAAAAGAAACCAAAGATGTGTCCAAAACAAGAGTGCTGATGTTTGAAAGCAAAAATTAAAGGGAAAAGAGAAAAACCAAAACATGTAAAGGAAAGAAAACAAAATGGGGTTGCTAACTTAAATTGTTGAATTCATTGCTGAGTTACAAAATCTGTGAATCATCAAATTGAAAGGTGAAGTGCTGTTCCTCAAGTCTGCACTGCGCCTCATTGGAACAGTGTAATGGAGGATAACAAGG
>NW_025974044.1:0-8715 GCF_021869965.1 Rhincodon typus
ACGTTCTCATTTTCTGTCACTGACGTGAAAACAAGCTTCAAAACTCAAGCCTGACCATAGCCACATCCATTGTCCATGCACTCCGGTAATAATACAATCACAGCAAAGATAACTTTCCGCAGATCCCACTCCCACAGCCCAAAGACATGGAAACAAATCAGAGTGTCCCAATTTCACAACACTGTCCCACTTGTACCCCCATCCTCTTATCAAACTAGGTGTAAGTTTGACCGTTATGTAAAGAGAATGTTGGCTGGTTCTCCAGAAAACGTAGTTTAAAAGGATTCCAATTGCCAGTGAGGTTGGGAACAGGGGCAGGTACAATTTAAAAATTGTCATAGAGACGGTCTCTGAACTCTGATGTGTGCTTTGGTTTTTGAGTTGGGTACAGAGATCTCCCTTGTCTCTATTTCATTTGGTTAAAGCGATTGACAAAAGAATCAGAGATAATTAAAATGTGAAGACTTACTTATGCCGTCGAGTGGTTAATATCTGAATTTGTTTGAGGGTGATGGGAGCCTTTGCTACTTTTAGAAGGAATTAGCAATGTCATCTGTAGAGGGAAAATTGCAAGGCTAAAGGGGAAAAGGTTGGAAAATGGGACTAGCTGAGTAGCTTGTATAGAGAGCTAACCTGAACACGATGGGCCGAGTAATGTCTTTCTGTGCTGTAAGGTTCCTTGAGGAGTTTGGAAATAGTTTGCAGAAGGAGATTTGCAATGTAAAATACACAATCTGGTGTGTATCAGTTGTGAAACTGAACACTGGAAGGTGTCAGCTTTTCCTTTATGACGTAGAACATGTTGGAGTCTTGCATTGGATCACATGAATAATCTCTCTCCTGGCCTGTTTGGTCATTAACATGGACAGTGAGGTACTGTCCCTGCGAGGTACTGCCTGATCTCAGCAGCAGGTCCCAACTTGGCCGCTGGCTGCTTTATCTGCACACACTTTGCAGGCAGCTCTCACCACTGGGAGGGCTCGGTGTCACTGAGATCACACACCTCGGGCCAATTGGAGAGTTTCACTTTTCAAAGCAGCCCAGGATGGTGACCCTGGGAAATGTCTAGGCTTTGGCTTCAATTTGAAAATCAAGCCCTTGGAATCATGGAAGGGAAACAGTGCAGAAAGAGGCCATCCAGCCCATTGTGTTTCTCTATGGCCTACCATGATGGTCCCACTTACCCAACGTGACATCTGCAACCCTCCTTCACCCCCGACTCTCTCTGCCTTTCTCTCTCCCAGGAGTGTTACAATTCCCTTTTGAAACCCATGATTGAATGTGCCTCGGTCATTCAGATCCTAAACACTCGACACGTAAAAGGGATTGTCCGCTGGTCACCCAGTGTTATTATCAGTTCTCGTTTCCTAAGGCTGATGGGATCAAATGGAATGGGGAGAAACCTGGAACAGGGTGCCAAATTGGAAGATCAACCATGATCATATTGAATAGCAGAGTAGGCTCGAAGGGCTGAATGGCCTACTCCCGCTCCTATTTTCTACAATTCTATATTACCCTCTGGTTCTCAAATCTTCCATCTAACTAGCCTGTCTGGGTCCTTTATGCTTTTAAAGACTTTGATCAAATCTGTCAACCTTCCCCATCTCATACAATTGATCCACATCACTGAAATCTTTCATCTCAGGAAATATTCCTGTGAATCCTTTCTGCGACTCTCATCCTAATTGCAGTGATTTTCTTGTTTAATTGCTAACCAAGGTGACAGCAAAAGGCTTGGCCATCAACTCAGTGTTTTGGCTGCCAGTGATTTTCTGGGACTGACAATGAGCAATTCTACTGGGACTGCATGGTGGCTCAGTGGTTAGCACTGCTGCCTCACAGCGCCAGAGACCGAAGATCGATTCCACCCTCGGGTGACTGAATGTGCGGAGTTTGCACGTTCTCCCCTTGTCTGTGCAGGTTTCCTCCAGCTTCTCCGGGTTCCTCCCACAGTCCAAAGATGTGCAGGCTCGGTGGATTGGTCATGGGAAATGCTGGGTTACAGGGATGGAACGGGTTTGGGTGAGATGCCCTTCAGAGTGTCAGTGTGAACTTGTTGGGCCGAATGGCCTGTTTCCACACTGTGCGGATTCTATCATATCAGATCTGTGTTCATTAAAGTGAGACAAAGTTTAAGGATTCAGGTTTCTGCTCTCATCAAGACTCAACCTGGGCTGAAAATCAACTAAGAAAGAAAATTTAATCTTACAGGGAAAGTAGGAACTGTGCCTAGTGGTGGTGCTGCAGAGGGTGAAGGAACGATTTGAACTTCAGCAGTGTCTGGGAAAAACAAATTTAAATTTATATAGTACCTGTCACATCCTCGAAGTGGCACACAGAAAATGAATTGGTGAAGTAACTGCCATTTGAACAGAGAGCAGGGCAACCGGTTTCTATGCAGCAACATCCCATAAACAGCAATGACATGTTTGTTGGTGTTGATGAAGGATTAAAGATGAAAGAGCAGCTTTGATTTAGATGAGTAGAATAGCCTTTGTTGTCACATGCACTGGAATGAGTGCATTGAAAAGTTTGTAATGTCGCCACTTTGGCACCATCTTAGGTACAGGGTACCTAAGTACAGAATACTTAAGTGTTTGTTACAGACTTCTACAGAATCATAAATAAATGTTCAGCATAAGAACAAAGAATAGAGAAGTTTTCTTTTGAAAACACTCTTGATTTTTAGTCTATACACCAAGTCCTTGGGACCAGCCTGGATTCTCCACTCCCCCACCGGCCTGGTCTGGGACTCACCTCTGAGACTCGCCTGAACTCTCTGCTCCCACACACCTGCCTCCGGGACTCGCCTGGGCTTGCAACTTCCACAGACTCACCACCAGGCCTCGCCTGGGCTCACCATCACACAGGCTCACCTCCAGGCCTTGCCAGGGCTCACCATCACACAGAATCACCTCCAAGCCTCGCCAGGGCTCACCATCACACAGACTCACCTCCAGGCCTCGCCTGGGCTTGCAACTACCGCAGACTCACCTCCAGGCCTCGCCTGGGCTCACCATCGCACAGACTCACCTCCAGGCCTCGCCTGGGCTCACCATCGCACAGACTCACCTCCAGGCCTTGCCTTTCGTCTTTAGTGACCCCAACATGTCCAGTGTGCTTTTTGTCATGCTACCAGCTTGAGTGATTATCTTAAGTTATCTTAATACAGCCTGGATAATTAGTCAAGTGAACAAACATTGGAGTTTGACTCTCTCCAACAAACAAACCAAAGGCATTTGTTACTTGTACAAGATTGTATTTACATTCATTTGAGGCAATGGGAGGATCTGATAACTGAACAGACCCCCGTTTAACTTCAGCAGAATGACCTTAGTGATCTTTCCCCATTGTGAGTTGGTGGCAGCTTTAGTGCGTCCCTCAGCACATAGTCCTGGACCTTGGAATGTGCCAGTCTGCAACACTCAGTCGAGGTCAACTCCTTGTTCTGGAAGATCAACATGTTTCGGGCAGACCAAAGAGCATCTTTCACCGCGTTGATGGTCCTCTGGGCGCTGTCGATGTTTGTGTTGGTGTGCGTCCTGGGGAACAGATTCAGAGCACAGCATCCTGCATCATGGAGCTGCTTGGACTTACCTCAGCAAAAACCACCACATCTTTCTCCAGACTTCCTTCGCAAAGGCACATTCCAGAAGGAGATGTGTGACAGGGCACCATACAGTAGCGCAGAGAGTCTGGGCATACATGAAGGATCTCACAGGCAGTGCCCTTCTCACCACCAGCCACGTGATGTCTTGGTGTTTGTTGGAAATTTCTGGCAATGAAGCATTCTGCCAAATGGCTTTGACAGTCTGCTCAGGGAACCACCTGACAGGATCCACGGTCTCCTTTTCCCACAGGGTCTTGGTGACGCTACGTGCTGACCACTTCCTGAAGGAACAAAAACAGAAGTTGCTGGAAAAGCTCAGCAGGTCTGGCAGCATCTGTGAAGAGAAAATCAGAGTTAACGTTTCGGGTCCGATGATCCTTCCTCAGAACTAACGTCACTTCCTGAAGGACTTGTGGTCAAGAGTGTTTCTCTTTGCAGATTTCTCCATGAAGCACAGGTGTTACAGAATGGTCCAACTACTTGGAGCGTTCCATGGCAACGAGGCCAGGCATCCTTTGCAACACCGGGGTCAGGTAGAACCTCAGTACACACTGAGACTTGTTCATGTACTGAGGGTCTACACAAAGCTTCATGCAGCCACACACAAAGGTGGCCATCAGGATAAGGGCAGCATTGGCCATATTCCTCCCCCTTATCCAGAACTTTGTACATGGTATCCCTGTGGACATAATCCATCATAGACCTCCAGATGAACTGGAAGACGGTTCAGGTGACTGCAATGGCGCAAGTTCTGGGAATGGGTCAGACCTGAGCCACTTACAACAACAGAGAGAGTGCCTCACACCTGATGACCAGGTTTTTACCCGCAATGGAGAAGGAGCAGCGCTCTCAAAAGCCCAGTTTCTGCCTCACCTCAGCAATATGCTCCTCCCAATTTTTTGCACATGCCCCAGCCCCTCCAAGTCATATTACCAGGTAATCTCTCCTGATGATGAAGGGGTTAAAGGATCAGTCAGGCTAGTCCCCAAAGAACATGGCCTTGCTCTTGCCTTGAAGTACCTTGGCTCCCAAGGTTTTTCGAACTGGTCACAGAGTCTGCACACTGACAGCAGATCCAAGAACAAAACGGCGATGTCATCCATGTACAGGGAGGCTTTGACCTGCAGGCCTCCACTGCCTGGAATAGTCACCCCTTCCAGGCTCGCATCCTTCCTAATGGATTCAGAAAAAGGCTCTGTACAACACACACACACACAAGGCAGGAGAGAGTGGGCAGCTCTGCCTGACTCCGGATCTGATTGGGTAGCTTTCTGATTCCCACTCATTAATTGGGGCTGGACTAACTGGTGTAGGGCAATTGGTGTCGGATCCAATTGCGGATTCCCTTCCCAAAGCCCACTTTGGAGAGTACATCCCACATGTAGGTGTATGATATCCTGTCAAAGGCCTTCTCTTGGTCCAGGCTGATGAGGCAGGTGTCCACCCCCCTTTCCTGCACGTAGGTGACCGTATCCCTGAGGAGCATGAGGCTGTCAGAGATCATCCTGCCTAGTACAGCACAGGTTTGCTCTGGGTGAATTACCGATCCCCAGAGCTGACCTGACCTGGTTGGCAATGACCTCAGACAGGACTTTGTAATCTGCATTCAGCAGTGAAATTGGTCACCAATTTCTAATTTCCTCTTTCTCCCCCTTCTGCTTGTCGATGAGAGTGATGATACCTTTCCTCATGGATTCACATCTGCTACCTCCAGTTCACCTCCAACAGGTCCTGGCCAATCAAGTCCCAAACAGTTGCCTTCCCCCTGCCCCAACTCTTCATGGCAATGTCAGATTGGGTGAAGCTCAATGCAGTCTCCAATGCAAACCCTTTTGGAACTATTATCTTGTACAATGGAAATGATAGACATTTACATGCAGGAAACCATTCTCTGCAAACAGAAGCAATCGTTTGAAACATTGCATCCTTTTTGAAATGCGTGAGAACTTAGGGAATTAATAGCTCCCCATCACTTTCTCCGTGGCAACATCTCAGCCAATCTGAAGTCATTCGACAACCTATCAGCACCCTTTTCTCCTGCAGCATAAATTGTTGTAAGTGTTCGAAATTTGGCATTCTTGCATTTGTCCTCATGGGAGCAAGATTAAAAACTTTGGCAACGTATCTCACTTTTCAGTAATATCTACTTTAACAAATCCTGTCACCACATTATAGGCCTTCGGTTAAAACCCCCACCATTTTTTTGAGCTCAAGGAAGTACAGGCCAGGTTTATGCAGCCTTTCCTCAGCACTGAACCCTTTAACCCTGGTATCTTTCTGGTGAATTCAATCCGAGGCTGGACTCTCCTAAATTACAATTACAACGATGACATAAATAATAAAAATAGAAGCTCGAAGATTTGCTGTATCTATCGTTTCTGAAGCGTGTTTCCTATCCTCCAGTTCCCACTCTTGGTTTGAATTGTCCTCTCGAAGCTGTGAAGTGGCCTTGTAAGGATTATTTAGATTATGGGTTTGGGTTCAGTCTCGGCACCCAGTAGGGATCAGTGCAGCTTTGTTAAAACGCAGTCAGTCATACATCAACACAGAGAGCTGTGTGCACCAGATGTTGGCACCACTCCGCCACTGGTAAGCTACACAGCTCAGAAAGAAAGGCCATTAAAAGCCACTTCAAAAACAATACCTGGCAGCAATAAAAAGACAACAAAAGGAGGAGAAACACAAAGGCACGAGCCTCCTTTTTAAGCTCCTGTTGCTTCTTGCTTCTTGCTTCTTGTTTTAGGGGCACATCATTCTCCCAGAAGCTGCTGGCTCTTACCAATCACTCACCATGAATTTGCCCCCTCTTTCATGTGTACACTGGGACTGCTGCAAGCAAACAGCTTGCCAAGATGTGTTTAAACATAGGGAAGGGAGACAGTGAAAGTAACAGCTCCCCTGTCTGTTGTTGCTTCTCACATCGGTGGGGGGGGGCGGGGGGTCAGCTACTCCCCCCAACTTCTTGGAGGGAAGCATGTGGTCTCCAGATCGCACCCCTCTTGCTGTCATCTTGCAGCCACATGTAGTGGTGTGTGTATTGGGTGGGTGAGGTGGGGGGGCTGTTGAGAGGCAATGTGGTGGAGCTTTTTAGGAGGGAGCTGCACACATCAGTAAGGACGGGTACATGCTGTGCCTTTCTGATGCTCACTGCAGTCCGCTGAGGCACAATTGTGCAAGACCAGCACCCGCTCTCCCCACCGCTCTGCAGACACTGCTTAAAAGGGCCATAGCCTGTAGCTCAGATGCAGCCACAACAACGCCATTTGTCCTCTAACAGTGTTGTGAGAAACACTCCTGTGGAACCATCCTTAAAATAGTGTAGGATTTTATTCACTCCCTGATCCAGGATGAAGATGCTACTTGAAAAGGTTCTAAAATGTTTGCAATGCATTTTTCCGAATGACTGCTTGAGCTAACTTTCCCTTCCACTCCTCAACACATCGTCCCATCCTTCATTCAACACCAAATTTCGCTATTTGATCTTAAAGTGCTTTGATTAATTTTATACTAGAAGAGGAACCGAGACCTTAACACTGGCTTTTCTTCACAGATGCTGCCAGACCTGCTGAGCTTTTCCAGCAACTTCTGTTTTTGTTCCTGATTTACAGCATCTGCAGTTCTTCCGGTTTTTATTTTGTTACATAGGGAGCTCTGTGTCTGACAGTCCCAAGGAAGCAACTGAAAGCAAAATGGCACTTGACCACTGGCCATTATCTTACCTTTCTACTCTTTTGGTTTTCACTTCTCTAGCAGGGATGTCTTAAGCTGTAAAGTCCTTTGTCATCTTGCTTGGGTGACTAATTTGTACAAGTTGTGCCTGCTTTTAAAAACACCACCTCGTAGTTTCCACTGTAGCTTTGTAGTGGGATAAGCTCAAGAGATGTGCTTGGAGTATGGAAAAGCAGTCACCTTAATCCATTGTAGTAGAAACTGTGACATCAGTATTTTTGAGGTCAGCAAGATGTTATGAGTAGTGTGCCACAGGCTTTGGTGTTGGAACCTCAACTGTTTACACTTTATGTAAATGGCTTGGATGAAGGGATAGAGGGTATGGTCAATAAACTTGCTGATCATGCAAAGAACAGTAAGAAAGTAAGTTGTGGAGAGCAAAAAAGGACACTATGGAGGGATATAAATGGGTTAAAAGAGTGGACAAAGATGTGGCAAATGGAATATAGTGTGGAAAAATGTGAGACAGTCCATCATGGCAGGAAGAATAAAATAGAAGAATATTATCTGAATGGTGAGAGAATGCAGAGACATGAAATGCGGAAGGATCTGGGTGTCCTAATGCATGAATAACAAAAGGTTAGTCTGCAGCTACAGCAAGTAACTAGGAAAGCTGGAAGAATATTATTTATGGAGAGAGGAAGCAAATACAAAGGTAAGGAAGTTATTTATACAGAGCACAGGTAAGACTACACTGAGAGTACTGTGCACAGCATCAGTCACTTTATTTTAGGAAGGATTTAAACAGGGTGGCACGATGGCTCAGTGGTTAGCACTGCTACCTCACAGCGCCAGGGACCTGGGTTTGATTCCACCCTCGGGTGACTGTCTGTGTGGAGTTTATACATTCTCCCAGTGTCTGCATGGGTTGCTCCCACAGTTGAAAGATGTGCAGTTTAGGTGGATTGGCCATGCTAAATTACCCATAGTGTGCAGGCTAGGTGGGTTAGCCATGGGAAATGCAGGGTTACAGAGATAGGATCTGGGTGGGATGCTCTTCACAGGGTCAGTGTGGACTCAATGGGTTGAATGGCCTGCTTCTACACTGTAGGGATTCTATGATTCTAAATGTGTCGGATTCAGTTTACCAAAGCTTTTCCAAACTGGAATGAGCGGATTGTCTTATGAGGAAAGATTTGGATAGGTTAGGTTTGTAGCTGCTGGAGTTTAGAAGAGTAAGAGGCAACTTGACTGAAATATCTAAGATCCCTGAGGGTCTTAACTGAATGAATATGGAGAGAATGTGGGAGAAGGTACAACTAGAGATCACAAGGTGCAGAGCTGGATGAACACAGCAGGCCAAGCAGCATCAGAGGAGCAGGAAGGCTAACGTTTCGGGCCTAGACCCTTCTTCAGAAGGGTCTTCATTTCTGAAG
>NW_025974045.1:0-8713 GCF_021869965.1 Rhincodon typus
TATGGAGGCTGTCCAATTAAGGTTTACCAGACTGATTCCTGGGATGGCAGGACCGATGTATTATGACAGAATAGATCAGATAGGATGAAATTCACTGGGGTTTAGAAGAACGTGAAAAGATCTCACAGAAACCAATAAAATTCTAATAGGACTTACAAGTTAAATACAGGAAGGAGGTTGATGAGGGAGTGCAGAACCAGGGAGTCACAGTTTACGGATATAGATATACAGTATGCTGCTTAGGACTGAGATGATGGAAAATTTCTTTTCTGAGACTGGTGAGCTTGTGGAATGTTCTTCCACAGAAAGCAGTTAAAGCGAAAACATTGGATGTTTCCAAGAGGAACATAGCTATAGGTCTGAGGGCTAAAGCGATCAAAAGATGTGGGTCTAAAGTGGGAAAAGGCTACTGGTTGAAAGATCAGCCATGATCATACTGAATAGGGGAGCAGGATCAAATGACACAATGGCCTACTTCTGTTGCTATTTTCCATGTTTCTATTCTGTTCATGGTGGGATATTAAAACAAAATGACTGTAACTAATACAGATATCAGCACTACCTTATTACCACTGAATGAAAATCCTGAAACTCCTTACCAAACAGCAATCTGGGCAGAGCTTCACCACACAGACTGCAGCAGTTCAAAAAGGTCAAGGAGGAGCAGTGATTTTGAAAGCTTTTGGACTGGCTGCTCTGTCTCTCAATTTCTATCCAGTTATCAAATTGTTGAATGGTCTGAGGAATGCAACGTAGGAAATAAGATAATATTTATGGAAGCTTGCTGAACTGTTACATTCACTGCTGACTTTGAAATTCGCTCAAGTTTCATGTGTCCGTGGACAACTCATTATCCAATGATTGCACAAAGGCTTGATATCAATTGTTTGAAACTGTTTAATTGAACTGAAAATTTACATTAATTTTATTTTCTGTTTAATATATCCCTTACGGGTGTCTGTGAATCAGCGAGAGTGGAGGTTATAAACGAAGAAGGTTGTGTTTAAATCACAGATATTGATGAGATTGCCTAGTTGATTGTGTTTGTTTTGCTCGGTTTATGAAGTGTCTCGGTTTATAATAGGTTTAAATAAGGTAGACAAAGAGCTGCTGTTCCTCTTCACCAACAGTAAAACTGAGAGAGACACAGATTTAAGATACTAGGCAATAGTTACTGGGAGATATAAGGAGGGAATTTTGTAACTTTTATCTTGCTCAATACTCACATTGAAAGGCCAACAGTATCCAGTGCTGAATGAATAATGAATAAAGTGGCACACTCAGATCTTGGTATGTTATCTGGTTTGAGTTTGCACTCTGTAAATCCTCTTCTAACATGCTGTAAAATAAGTTTACAAAAGCCATCTCAGTCAGTCCAGGACAGAATTTCAGAAAAGACAAATATTTCTGTTATTTGGAGTATGCTGTGTGTAAATCCTCCCCTCCTCACTCGCAA
The DNA here is from genome assembly GCF_021869965.1 of Rhincodon typus. Taxonomy (NCBI): domain Eukaryota; kingdom Metazoa; phylum Chordata; class Chondrichthyes; order Orectolobiformes; family Rhincodontidae; genus Rhincodon; species Rhincodon typus. The sequence continues at coordinate 1,457 of NW_025974045.1, forward strand.
CAAAAGCAGTTTATAAACTCCATCCCTTTCAGTCCAGCAGAGACATTCACAACATTCTTTCTCCTGGCCCAGGATCACCGCACATGCGCCCTGCTGCCCTTCGCCTCTGACAAAGATGGCGGGTGTTACCCGCGGCCTGCCGTTGAGAGGGAGCATCGATTTGTCCCGTTTTGTGAAACGGGCGCATATAACTTCTTTACGCGGGGTCTGCCGCATCCACAAAGTGTTTAGAAAGCCTCCCCATCTAACCGCCCGGTCTATCGCCTCCTCCGTTCCGCCTCATTGTTACCTTTTGTGGAGCAGAGGAAACAACCGACTGCTTCTCAGGATCGCTCCCTGCGCATGCTCTAGACCGTGGGCCCGCGGGAACATACTGAGCCTGCGCAGTGATAAGCAATGCCGTGCATAGCGCTCGGAATTCTGGGTGAAGTGGCCACCCTTGCAAAGATTGAATTTTATTTGTCGTAATGTTTAAAAGCAATCTTTCTCTACACTTTCTTCCAAGGCAACTGACATATATATAATACAATTAATAATTAATAAATAATTAATAATACAATGCCTTTTGCATCCCAGGGATAATAATATCACAAAGTCTGACACTGAGTCGCCATACACATTCGAGGTCACAGGGGAGAGACAAAACTGGTAGTGGTTTGACCTGAAGGACACCATATCTCGTGTCAGCAGAGAGGTTGAAAGGGGAGAGTCATTAGTGGTAACCTCAGGCGATGTGGCATTTAAATCTACATTGTTGGCATCATGAGGAAAACGGGCAAACGGCTCTGAGAAAGAGTTTGGCTTTCATAACTGTCTTCAAAGAGAAAAACATAGATTTCACGTTGCAGCAAACAACATTTCCTGTCGTTTGTTGAAGGAAGTGTTTTTGTTCCACTGATGCCCTCAAGACATAAACTACCTATTCGGATGAGCACTCGAAATGTCAGCGCAAATGAGGCGATGGGCCAAGTGTTGGAAACTGGTTTGAGAAGTGAGATCATAGGAGCAGGAAGGCTGACGTTTCAGGCCTGGACCCTTCATCAGAAAATGATGAAAGGTCTAGGCCCGAAACGTCAGCCTTCCTGCTCCTATGATGCTGCTTGGCCTGCTGTGTTCATCCAGCTCTGCACCTTGTTGTCTCAGATTCTCTAGCATCTGCAGTTCCGACTACCCTTGAGAAGTGAGATGTTTGATGACTGGCATAGATATAATGGGCTGAAGGGCCTCTCTTCATGGTGTTAAAATCTCACTGACTATCATTTTGCAAGTGAAACAAAAGGTCAAAATCAGTGTCAAGAAGAAAAGTTGCAAATATTGTGTACACCTTCCTTTTTGGGATTCAGCATTGCAGCTGCTGTGTTCCCGGTTTGATTCCCAAATAGGAGTGATGACTTTATTGTTCCTGTCCAAACTCTTAAAATGAACATGAATTCCTGACGTTAAAAGACGTACAGGGGACATCTCTGTCAGATCAGTGGAAGTTTTACCATCAAGGAAGCATTGAAATCCATTGACTTCACTTACTCAGACACAGTAATACAAAAATACTTGCTCCTTATTAAAGCATACAAGTTTCTTTAAGATTTAACATGTGGACACAAAAAATTTCCTTCTGGGCAGTGTTGCACCAGAGTGCCTTATATCAGAACAGGGGTCACACATTTAAGACAGATGAGGAAGCATTTATTCTCTCAGGTGGTTGTGAATCGGTGGAATTCCTTACAGCAGAGGGTTGTCAGATCTGGGTCATTAAGTGTATTCAGTGGTGAGATTGACAGATTTTTAATCAGTAAAGGTATCAAGGGTTATGGGGAAAGGCAAGAAAGCGCAGTTCAGGATTATTATATCACTCACAAGCTCATTGAATGACAGAGCAGACTGAATGGGCTGAATGGTCTCTTTCTGTTCCGAACGTTTATGGTCTTAATATGAGACTGTAAAGCTGACTTTGCAAAATTTGCCAAGTTAACATACGTGGATCCCCTCCGGACACTGAACCGAGGTGAGATGTACAAGGGGCAACCACACAAAGGAGAGTCATTGTGGGTGATTGATTCAGAGTGATCTATGTACCGGGGTAAACAGTGAAAATCAGTCTTCAGAACCCACATTGGGCCTGGCTCCATTAGGCCTACTGTCAGCTCTCACAAACCACCATTGCCCTTCACTTTTCCTGTGTTCGCTCTTTTCTTGTTTTAAACCGATTGCACATCAGGCAATTACAGCTGACATTGCTAATGTGGAACAGTAATATGCAGTGAATCGATTCTGACTGGTCCATGACATAATTCTGCTTCTAAAGATTAGTCAGTGTTTTATATTTACTCCTGTAAATGTTAACCATTGAAGTCACTGAATCCTGATCACTAGATTACCAGGGCAGATCTCTGTTCATATCACCCTGGACACTGTCTGATTTGGCATTGTATTCTCCCATCCTTCTGCACATGATTCCCTCAGCTCTGTATGGGATTTGTTACATTGTCTTGGTGTATGATGCACAGGCGATCCAGTCATCTATTACATTGCAGTTTGTAATGCATGACTTTGTAGTTTGGTGATTCGCCCAGTGGTTTTGAGTTTGATTCTTTCTGGGGCCTGAGAGAATGTTCACACCTGCTGGAACCAACCAAAGGTTGTGACAGGGAAAATATCATTGAGATGAACACTTGAAACGTCAGAGCACACAAGGCTCCAGGCTAAGTGTTGGAAACTGGGATAATAGGTTCGATTTCTGGTCAGGGAATCAGGATTTATTGTTCCTGACAGTAACAAAATCAAACACAGAGCAGTCTCTGATGGGAATCCTTTCAGTGTCTCAGGTCAGTTAATGATTCTGATGTTCTCAGGGGCAATGTCCCAGCCTCTTAAAGAAAGGAAAGCTTCCTCGACTGCCACTGCTCAGTTGGAAAATTCACCTCTGATTCCGCTTCCCAAAGAATTTCTGAAGACTCACAAAGCTGAGACTGGTTTTAGTTTTAGTTTTGTTTTCTTTCCATTCCTGGGTCAGTTGGTGTGGGAAATTGAATGTGAATTTTGTGGGACTATTTCAGCTTCCCCTCCTCTGACATTCCTTGATGTGAGACATTGAAAGGAGTCTTGGTCCTGAAGATTAGAAATTCAAAGCTCATCGTGGTTTCAGGGCAATGAGGAAAATTAATTTGGAAGTGTAAAGAAATTGTGAATTACACTTGAGCAAGGTAGTCGAACCTACAATCTCCTGATCTGTAGTCAGGCGCATTATCCATTGCACCACTGGCTCCACGTATGTGGGATGCTTACATGCGGCAGTGTGGTGGTGTTGACAGGGACATGAGCAGCAATGGTAACATTCACAAGATGAACAACCAGCAAAGACAATCACTGTCACTGCTTCAGTTCAATGGTCCCTGCTCAGTGAAGTGGTGAATTTTACTGGCAAAGAAAACACATTTGTCCACAGGAGATTGCTTCAGTGTCTTCTCTTTTTTCTGCTGGATGCATCATGAAGTTCCTTTCTGCTGTTCCACAAGGACTTCCGCTTCTCCTTTTCTTCTATTCTCATCCCTTCATTCCCAGTTTGGTCAGAATAACAAGGTGAGCAGGATAAATCGCAGACTTAGCGGGGAATGTTGTGGTAATGGCACAGTCAGAGTGAGCTGATCCCCCTCATTCTCCGCTGTCACCATTCATTCATTTTACACCAAATAGTAAAGACATCACTATAATCCTTGAATTGTATTTATTTCTGGTGGATTGAGAATTCTAAGGATTCACAATCTGGGATATGACACGGACAGTGAGCTGAAATAGTCCGACAAGCTGCTCACATTCAACTGTCAATCTTGAGAACTCACTGACCCAATCACTGCAGCTTCTGGGAATCTAACAGGACAGCGCCCGGCAGACATCCCTCACTAAAGAGAACTGACAATCTTTTGAGAGAAGAAATAGTTCATTACCTCTGCCCTAAGTGACGGACACATTATCCGGGGAATGTGAGCCCAGTTCTCGACACTCCAGCCAGAGGGTAAAAGCCTCTCAGCAGCTCCACTCTTAAATTATCTCTGAATTTCAGACTTTACACAGAGCAGGAATGGGAAATGAGGGATTTTGACAGAAGGAAAATGTGAAAGGGGGTGAAGTGGACACACAGAGACAAAGAGAGACAAACAGAGGTATATCTTGAGGTAGACACTGAAAGGACCAATTCTCTATTCGACATGGCTGCTAACTGAGACAACGGAAAAGGAAAAGGTAACCATTCAATCAGAGCCTTTCACCACGTCCGGGCAACGGAAGGAGCATTAGAGCCAATGAAATACCTTTAAGATTGTAAAGTTGACAGTGCAATTTGATAAATATGTTGATTCAACAGATAGAGCTGACAATTTCCTCTGGCATTGTGATATAGAAATTCAGAACAAACCTTGCACTTACAAATAGTCACTGGACCCAAAATGTTAACTCTATTTCTCTACACCGGTGCTGTCAGACCTGCTGAGTTTCTCAATCTATTCCTGTTTTCGTGTCGGTTTTCCACAGTCCTTTGTTTTATGTTAATCTGAATAGCATTTGCAATAAAATAGATTACCTTCCAGCCCCTGAAAAAAAAAGTCAGAAATGCTGCTATCACAATAAATTAGCAGAGTAGAACTTCCATTCCCTGACCAGGAATCGAATGTAGGCTACAATGGTGAGAGCGCCAAATCCTAACCACTTGATCACCAGGGAAAGCAACAGACACATTGATATATTTTCTCAATGATACTGCCTTTGCGTTTTAATTTGTGATCATTTTCACTGTAGATTTATTTCTCTGTTTTTGAGTTTTTACAGGGTGGAAGAAAACCATTCGGCCCATCGTGTCAGCGCAGGTCACCAAAACTCCATCTATTCCAGTCCGAGTTTCCAGCCTTTGGCCCATAGTCTTGTGTGCTCTCATGTTTCAAGGGCAAATGTCAATCAGCTTGTCCCTGTAATCTCAAATGACACAATGAATTGAACTGAAGGTTCAGATGATAAAACTGTGTAAATACTCCCTTCAGGAACTCATCCTCATTTTCACCCAGAGGGAGACACACAGACACATTCCCAAGAGTGACAGAGTCCTCATGATTATATGCACTCTTTGTGCTTCATGTCCGTTCTCCATCCCCACACACAAGTTTCTGCGACAAAAGGCAGTTTTAGGTGGATCACAAGTGACTTCTCCAGAAAATGAGAACCGTTACCATGAGCTGGGTTATGAAATGGACAGTGAGCTGAAATAGTCCGACAAGCTGCTCACATTCAACTGTCAATCTTGAGAACTCACTGACCTGATCACTGCAGCTCCTGGGAATCTAACAGGACAGCGCCCGGCAGACATCCCTCATTAAAGAGAACTGACAGAAGGTGTTACAACAGGGAATGGCCAGACCCCTCTAATAATTAAACTAAAACACAAGCCCCAATCTGTTATGACAGAAGTAGGGGTTCCTGTCTAATAATTACCCCCTAAACACCCAGAGAAGCTCGCCTTTCCCCTCGTAATCTATTAAAAGAGCATGTAATAGAAAGAAAATCCTTGATCTCCATTTTACAAGTGACAAGAAACAATTTATTTATTAAACCCAACAATGAACAAACTAACAAAATTACTAACAAACTGACAATTCCCCCTTAGACTGCTAACTACTCCCGAAATGGTCTAAATTCTACGATAATGCTGTTGAAATAAAAACAAGTCCCACTAAAATAAACTCAATTAATAAGAAGCAATAAATAAATTATAACTTAATCTCTCAAAGTTCGCACAGGCTGTCTTCTGGAATATTCTGTCATTTCCACTCTCTTCACAAATGCCTTTTCCCAATTAATTCTGCCGTTAGGAAAGTTTTATCTCTAAAATTTCTTCAATGAGGACTTTGAGCTAAAATGCTGTGGTACTTTTGATGAATTCGATGTGCTTTCTCTGAGAGCTGAATGGTGCCAACTCTGGCAGATGACAGTCGGCTCTCTCCGATTTTCCAAATGCCCACATTCTTATCATGTGATTGGTTTCAGGTTTTAAACACCATCAGATTTAAATTCAATTGGCTTCCTGTATCTAGGGGCTTCGTTGACATTAATTGGCCAAATTCAAACAGGACGGATGTTTTGCCTGCCGCCTGGAAGGCTTTGATACATTTGCTTCACTTTTAGAGGCTCCCTGTACTGGCAACTTCAGCTGCTGCTCACCGACAGATTTTTGTTTAAATTTCTAAGTACAGACAAAGCATAAATCTCAAAGGAACCACACATTTTAGCTTCCTGCCTTCCACTTCACAATTACTCTACCCAAATTCATAACAAAAGGCAAACTCTAAACACTTTTGTGTCGCTTCTTTTTCTGCTTCTGTCCCTGTCTCACCTCCAGCTCCCAGCTCAATGACCTGCTTGGTACGAATGCAGGTAGATCATGAAGCCAATCTTTACCTGGAAAGCAGGGCCATGGATTGTAAGACAAGACATTGAGAAACAATGAGCTTGCGCATGGCTGGGTAAAGAAACACCAGTATCGCATTTTCCAAATTCTCCCAGATACTGATTCCAGGAATATGCACAGTGCCAGTTATCCCCAATCTCAATGGATAACGTGCCTCACAGACAGGATGAATTTTGCAAGCATTGTACTGTCACTTCACAAACTGAGGTCTCCAGCACTGAAGAAAGACCGTTCATGTCTGCAGCAGTCGTACTGAAGATCCTGAGAGTTCTAATCTCATTTCCCAGCATTTCGTGCACAGCCTCAAGTGTACATCTGAGCATGTCTCAACTCCAATGTTGTTCCACTCCAACAGTCAGTGAGTTGTATATTCTCGCCATTGGCGATCTGGATGAAATGCTTTTTCCCCACCCTTCCTGTGATTCCTGTTGCAAACAAGGAGGCTTTAAACTCCCTTCTGATTTGCCCTCAGTGCTCAACCACAGTCGGCAAGTTTCAAAACTGCCCAGGGACACCCCAATGGGTTTCAAACTCCATCTCCTTAACCACTCGGCAATGACTGCAGCAGCGCACTACCCACTCACCTTTCCAGGTCTCTCTTCCTGTGGAGCTGAGGAAGAGTGACTCATTACTGGGTTTGTTTGAATCCAATCACTTCACAGATTTCGAAAGGGTTAAATTCAGTACGTGGTGGGTCTGCTTGTTTCATCCCAATACGTGGAATACACATTCATTTAAAAATAAAAACATAAATTGCCAGAAAAACTCAGCAGATCTGGCAGCATCTGTGGGCAGAGAATCAGGGTGTT
>NW_025974046.1:0-8713 GCF_021869965.1 Rhincodon typus
ATACATTCACACACACATATACATACACACACATATACATTCACACATACATACATTCACACACATACATACATATACACACATACACATACACACACACACGTACACACAGACACATACACACACTCACATATACATACACACACATATACATACACACACACATGTAAACACACAGACACACACACACATATACATACACACACATGTACACACAGACACACACACACAGACACATGTACAGACACATGTACACACACATACAGACACATGTACACTCACAAACACAGGCACACACAACCTCTCACGTGCAAACACACACCCACATTTACACAGGGACACATACACTCACCTACACACGTACAGTCACATACACAGAGACACTCTCAGACACATGGACACAAACACAACAATGATGTGATGGTGAGACATGATTCCAACTAATTGTGTTTGCGTAGCCAGGATTTTTACAGTTGGTTGTGGGATGTATCAGGCGCTTATTTCACTTAACGTAGACCACACCCCTGTAATGGTTCCAACTTCTTCCTTCAAAACATGTTTCAATAACTTTGAACTGACTTGGTGAGATGAGATTCATTCACCAAATTGATTTCACAGGTCATCCATTTCCTTTGCATTTACAATGCGTCTCCCTCACGAACCTGAGGCCTACATTTCCCATCGAAACACACAGCCAAGTCATTGTCTCACTTCCTTCCCGCAGTGCTTTACTCATTAAATTTTCTTTGTTACACCACATTGTTGTAAAACTCACCTCTGCAAGGCAATCCCATTGGAATTTTTGTGATTGGCAATTGTGACAATTTTTCATTGTTATCTTGCTTGCTGTGGAACTCATTTAATGAAGCTGCAATTTAACCTGACGTTTCACTATTGGATTTACAACAGGCCTTTTGTGCTTTGTTGGGGTAGAGTACATTATGTGATTAATACAAATATTATGCTATAAGAAATATAATTGCACATATGTGTCAGAGAGAATTAACCCTTGCAATTCCTTTAGTGTGTGCATAAGTAAAATTATCTGAATCTTTACTACTTTTCCTGTTTCAGGCCTATCTCTGAAAGGGTTACCAGGAAATCCTGGAACCTTAGGCCCACCAGGAATGAAGGGTCTTCAAGGAATTCCTGGAAATCTGGGAATGCCCGGTCCAATTGGCATGCAAGGCCATCCAGGCCCAGCGGGCGCCAATGGGATCCCTGGCTTTCCTGGACCTGCTGGTAGGTGATATCAATTGTCTTGTACCGCGCCCCCCCCCCAAGAATCGAACACAATTTTCCTGACTTTCATTTTAACACTAGGTTGCTCATCACTTTTCATCCTTTGGATGTGGAGTATTTATCCAATGCAGAGTAGGCACAGTGTTAGTGGCAGAGGCACAATGGCCTCATGGTATTATCTCTAGACGATTAATCCAGAGACCCAGGCAAAGTTCTGGGGACCCAGATTCAAATCCTGCCACAGCAGATGGTGGAATTTGAATTCAATAAAAATCAAAATATCAGAGTGAATTTTTGACCATGAAACTGTTGTTGATTATTGGAAAAACCCATCCACTTCACTAATGTCCTTTTGGGAAGTAAACTGCCATCCTTACCTGGTTTGGCCTACGTGTGGTTGGTTCTTAACTGCCCCCCTGGTTAATTAGGGATGGGCAGTAAATGCTGGTCTAGTCATCCCGTGAATGAATAAAAATAACTGGTGGAAAATCAGGTGAATTTTATTTATAATGCAAAGTATTCATCATATAGCCTTTCTCCCATTTACAAAGCGTCTAACTGCCTTGTAATTACTCTTTACCTGAGAGAACCCATTACCATCTTGCCAAGTAGTTATTAAAAATAATGAGTGCACATTATGAAGCAATTCCATAATGAAAGCATGTGAAAATTGCATAATTGCTAAATCAGTGGGTTTTATTTTTGTGGTTATTTAACAGAGATTTCCAGCTCATCAGGTCTCAGTGTAGGAATTGTACTGTTCATGTGAAAATCAAAGCTGAACCTCTCTCTAATATAACTTCTGATTGTACCTGTACTGATTATTGGAGCTAAGAAGAAGTTTCTTTCCCTGTGTGTGTTCTCCCTTCCATGGTCCCACTGGCTGTAGATTCTCCAGACCATTGGATGTTTTTAACAAGAGAGTGCCAAGACTGGTCCTGACCTCAAACCCTACACACACGCATGTGCGCGCGCGCACACACACACGCACACTCACTGTCACATGCACACACACTCATTGTCATATATGTACACACTCACATACACACTCACTGTAACACACACTCAGTCTCACACACATGCACACACACACATGCACATTCACATACACACACACTCTCACATACAGACACACACACGTACATACACTCACCCTAATACTCACTCTCTCTCTCACACACACATTCGTACTTGTACTCACACTGACAGTCACAGTGACACACACACCATTAGTTTTCTCATTACAATATTAGAGAAATTTCAGTCTCAGCTTTATTTAAGATGAAATGGGTTCAGACTCAGAATCAGGTAAACGGTGAAATCACTCAACCATCTGAGGGGACGGGTAAGTTATGAAAGAGGTGCTGGCTTGTGACTGTGGGTGGGGGGGGGGTTATAGTCATTACTGAGGAATACCTTACTGGAAAGTGCTCCATAGTGTGTGTGGGTTCATAGACTCACTGTGGATATTGTTTTCATGGATTAGGCAACAAAGGGAGCCAAGGCTTTCAGGGATATCCAGGAGCAACAGGTCCACGTGGATTTCCAGGAATTTCTGGACCACCAGGACAACCAGGGAATGATGGAATAAGAGGCCCTGATGGTGAATTTGGGTTAAAAGGAAGAAAAGGTATCAACCATGGAATTTTTGACATGTACCTTTAAGAATTCAATGTATTTTAACATTTCCTTCAGAGAAACATTGTGAAAAATAGCAACAATTAGTTAATCTTGCAATCAGCATTTCTGTTTTGGTGGTGGATTGGAGCATGAGAGTTATGAATCCATATCTCTCTCTTTCTTTATAAAAACTTCCTTTCTTTCTATGTTCTGCAAAACAGACTATTCTACAACCACACACCAGATGCTGAGTTCTTGAGTTCAATATTTGTAAGAGTATGAATGTGACGTGGTACAATTTCTATGTCTCCATTATCTGCTTTCAGCATGGTCCTTCCAATGGCCCAATGTGAATGAACATGCACCCATTTACGGAATTGTTCACAACTTGGGCTATTTTTCTCAGAGCTTTAAAAGAGCTACCGAAAGGAAAAGTACGAATGAAGTTATTTCCATGAAGACGAAACTTAATTTAAGGATTGTTTGAGCTGAAACTACCGATTGCAAAATCTAAATAAGGAGCATTAAATTAAACTTCATTTTATTGTTTTGCTAACTATTAAACATTGCCTGCTGCAACAAAGGCTCATTAAATGACTAGATATAGGTGCCTATGACATCATTCATACACTGGAGGTCATTCCTTTGATATTCTCTTGGGTAGTGGTTTTACTCTGGTTTATAAACTATCTATGGCTGTGCCAAAAATTACAGCCCTCCTATAATGTAGATTCCAAAATACACTAGCTGTGGCCTAATCAATGTTTTATATAGTTCCAACATCCTCTCCCTGCCCTGTGTATTAATTAACTACCAGGACAGGCTTGTTCGTTCATTTCAGGTGTTCCTGGAGAAATAGTCAATGGAAATGATGGATCAACCAAACTTGTACTTCAAGTTACATGGTGCTTTATGTTTAAAGGGCTTCAGTTATTAGCAGAGCAGTCATGAAATTGTTACTGAATGAAATCAGACTGGACAGAGTCTCCTTACCTGTAATCATTTCTACATTTTAATTGCAGGATACTTTTGATTCTGTGTAAAATGAGGATTGTCACAGTCAATGACAACATGGTATCATTACCTGAAACCAAAAGCCCCTTGAGAAAGTGAATCTTGATCCAAAGAATCTGTTCCTTTTCATCAATGTTTTCCACCCATTAAGTTTCTGCAGAATTGCCTGTCTTGACTGTTCGAGTTGTGTATGAACGTGTGCGTTTTGGATTTAAAGAGGTTATAGTTTAGGTTTATTTGTTAGGACTCAATAATATGTAATGCCACTAGTTAAGGGCTAAATTTGTTAATAATACATACTTTTTTTGTTGTTTGATACCTTTAGTTTTAGATACTGGTCAAATTCAGACAAAAAATTACCATCCTAAGGAATAAATTGGTCACTTATATATTTGCGACAGCTGTGAGAATAGTGAGGGTTGGTTTCCAATGTGCTCTTCCCATTAGGATCATAACACTTGCTTTGGTTGTTTGGTGTTAATTTGGCTACTGTGATTTTTGACTTCCGTTAGTTCTTTTGATAAGGCAACATCTCGTTCTCCCGATCTATTTTAAAAAATATAATTGTAAGATGAACATCTAAGGGACTGCAGTCATTTATTGGGAGTTCAATCTGGTTATGTTAATGTGCTGCAGACAAATTATGGGACAAAGAGGAAATTTCAACTCCTTTTGTTTCAGGAGAAAGAGGGGACCCAGGGGAAGATTCTCTGCCTAGAATCATTTATGAAAAAGGCACTTCAGGAGTCTCAGGTGCTCCTGGTGACAGTGGAATAACAGGCCCGAGAGGTAAGGAACATGCAATTTAACGCACTTTCGTATGTCTTAGAATTTGGTTAAAGGATTGTTTTGTTAGTGATTAATGACTTGTTGAAATAAACGTTTCATGCTTTCACCTCTGGAATGAATTTGAACGTACCAAAATAAGATAATGAAAGTCATTCCTCAAAGAGTAACTCATTTGGGTGAAATGTTAATTTACTGCCTGGTAATGACAAAGAACAAAGAGCAGTATATCACAGGAACAGGCCCTTCAGCCCACCAAGATTACGCCAACACATGATGCCTTTCTAAACTAAAAACCTTTTGTTTCCACATGGTCCAGAAACCCATCTATTCTCTGCCTATTCGTGTATCTGTCAAGATGCCTCTTGAATGTTGCTATTGTATCCACCTCCACCAGTTCGAGGCACTTACCACCCCCTGTGTAAAAAACTTGCCTCTCACATCTCCTTTAAACTTACTCCCTTTTACCTTAAATCTATGTACCCTAGTAATTGATGTTCTACTGTGGAAAAAAGACACTGACTGTCCATTCTGTCCAGGCGTCTTGTAATTTTGTAAACTTCTTTCAGGTCGCCCCTCATCCCTTGAGGTTCAAACGGAAACAAACCAGTTTGTCCAATATTTCCTCGTAGCTAATACCCTCCAAACTAGGCAACATCCTGGTAAATCGTTTCTGTACCCTCTCCAAAGCCTCCACATCCTTCCAATAGTGTGGCAACCAGAACTATGCACAGTATTCCAAATGTGGCCTAAGTAAAGTTCTATTCATGTATTTGCTGATATTCAGCAGAAACCTGTACAGAATTGCTTCAAACATGAAAACATAGAAAAATCAGAGCAGGAATAGGCCCTTCAGCCCTTTGAGCCTGTGCTGCTGTTCATTATGATTATGGCCGATCATCCAACTCTATCCTGCTTTCTCTACCCTTTGATCACTTTAGCTCTAAGAGTGATATGTAACTCTTGAAAACATTCAATGTTTAGGCCTCAACCACATTTTGTAGCAGAGAATTCCACAGACTCCCCACTCTCTGGATGAAGCAATTTCTCCTCTTCTCAGTCCTGAATGGACAACCCCATATCCTTAAACTGTGACATCTGGTTTGATGTCGGAAATGTAAAAGCTAACACTAGTGCCATAAGAGGCAGGGCTGAGATTTAATGCACTCTGTAGAGATAAGAGCATTAATTAATAACTGAACACGTAGCTCCCAATTTATTGTGAAACACAGTAATAATTTCCCAGCTGTTTTCTCCTTGTAACCTATCTCTATAGTGGCTGTGAGAATATTGTTTTGGCTCCTTAACTTGATATTTAGTTGTGTTGTTTCATATTACACTGACTGTGAATTGTAACAACTGCTTCAGGTGAAAAAGGGTTGCCTGGGAACTCAGGACTCCCCGGATTGCCTGGCAGGATTGGTTTTCCAGGCTCCGAGAAAGGTTTTCTTGGGATAAGGGGACCATCGGGTCTTCCTGGACAGCAAGGGGCAATGGGACAAAAAGGTGAAAGAGGCATTGTTGGTTTTCCAGGAATGAGGGGGGAGAAGGTAAGCATGTAAAAATCACCAACAACTTCATGAGTTATTTGTTAACACATCAGAAACAGTGCCCTGTACCACAAACAGTTCAATCGAATATTAAGTTGTGGTTTATTTACTTCTAGGGTGACAGAGGACAATCAGGGTCACCTGGACTTGAAGGTACACCTGGTTGTAAAGGAGAAAAAGGTATTACTTTCAATAAGATATGAATACATTGGTGGGCTCTTGCTCAAACCATTAATTATAATTTCTACTCAAGTGGCCAACTTTTATTCTGAACTGTGGGAGAAGGTATTGGAGTGGTCAGATTGGAGGGAGGATGGTTTGGGAGGTCCACCACTCCTTTTTAACTGAACTCGCCTGGTTTTTACCAGCTGGCCTGGTTTAAATCAAGGCCTATATTGCTGAAAAAGAAGCATTCAATTCTCTACAACTAACATTTGTCAGGTTGACAAGCTTAAAATAAATTATATCAGAATTTCAGGAGGAAGAAACGGAGTGTGGGAGAGTGGAAAGTTGGTAATAGGTGCTTTCTAATAGATTGTGAACTGAGAGGCAAAGGTACACTTTTCTCCACCCCAGATAAACATGTCTCTCAAATGATGGGTTCACGTTATAAAATGCTAAGAATTTAAGCAAAGTAGGCCATTCAGCCCATCAGGCCTGCTCCATTTATTCAAAAAGCTCATGGCTGATCTGTTTGTGGCCTTGTCTCCGCTTTCCTGTTGATTTCCCATAACCCCTTACTTGAAACAAAAATCTGTGGACCTCAGCCTTGAATATATCCAATGGCCCAGACTCCTCCACTTTCTGGGGAAGTGAATTCCGCAAACAATGATGAAGAGTAGAAATTTCCTCTCACCTTCATCTTCTAATGGACCCCCCCACTTTATTTTTAAACTATATTCTAGATTGCCCAATAAAATAAAGCGTCCTCTTACCATCTACCATGTTAACCCTTCCTGAATCCTAAATGATTTAATAAGATCATTTCTTATTTATACTGTAGTGATTGTAACGAGGTCAGCCAGGTGGACCTCATAGAACATGAGTTTCCTGATTAGAGCTGTTAATCTGTTCTAATCAGGGAGCCCTGACTGACAGATATAAACATGAGTGTCAGAAGCTCTGTCACTCTGAGAGCTGGCTCTGAGGGAGCTAGATTAATGTCACAGACTCTCCGCGTGTAAGTAAAGGGAGACTCCATGAAGGGATACCAGCCTCTGTGGCGTTATTTCACATACAACATCCAATGAGTTCAGATCCAACCTGCTCAACTTTTCCTCATAAGACAAAGCCCTCATCTGAGGTTTTAGCTGAATAAATCCCTGAACTGTTTCCAAGGCAAGAGTTGTACATCCTTAAATCGAGAGACTAAATCTGTAGGCAGTACAGGTGTGATCTCAGGTCCTGCACATTCCAGCTGGTAGGAGTATTCCCTGACATCTTTAACTTCTCCTTGCTACAATCTGAAGCGCCCACCTGCTTCAAGAAGACCACCATCATCCCGGTGCCAAAGAAAACACACGCAGCGTGCCCCAGTGACTTACCGCTCTGTGGTGCTGACCTCCATAATGATGAAGTGCTTCGAGAGGTTAGTCATGGCTCACATCAACTCCGGCCTCGTCGCCTGCCTTGATCCCTTGCAATTCACCTACCATAG
Source organism: Rhincodon typus (assembly GCF_021869965.1). Taxonomy (NCBI): domain Eukaryota; kingdom Metazoa; phylum Chordata; class Chondrichthyes; order Orectolobiformes; family Rhincodontidae; genus Rhincodon; species Rhincodon typus. The sequence continues at coordinate 7,870 of NW_025974046.1, forward strand.
CAACAGGTCCATGGCCCAACACTTGCCCCTGGAATATCTGGATAACAAGGATACTGATGTTAGACTTCTGTTTAATGACTGCAGCTGCACATGCAACAGCATAATTCCAACCAAATTCATCTCCAAACTGCAAGACATAGGTCTGTTCTCTGCAACTGGATCCTCCACTTCCTGACCCACAGACCGCAATCAGTAAGGATAAGCAACACCTCCTGCACCATAATCCTCAACACCAGCGCCCCACAAGGCTGTGTACTCAGCCCCTCACTATGCTCCCTGTACACTCATAACTGTGTGGGCAAATTTCATCCTTAGTCCATCTACAAGTTCGCTGATGACACCACCATTGTAGGCCGGATCTCAAACAATGACGATATAGAATACAGGAACGAGATAGAGTGCATGGTGGCATGGTATAAAGGTAGCAATCTCTTTCTCAACGTCAGCAAAATGAAAGAGCTGGTCATTGGCTTCAGGAAACAAGGTGGAGGGCACACCTCTTTCTGAATCAATGGAACTGAGGTGGAGGCAGTTGACAGCATTCCTAGGTGTGATGATTACTAACAATCTATCCTGGAGCACCCATGTTGATACGACGGTCAAGCAGGCACAACAACACCTTTACTGTTGAGGTTGGTTGGCTGGCCGAGCTGGTTTCTTGTTTCACAGATGTTTCGTTACCATGCTGGGTAACATCCTCAGTGCAGCCTCCGATGAAGCGTCGGTGTGTTTTCCCGCCGGGTTTTTAAACTCTGGGGTCCGTTGCGATGGATTGCCTCACTTCCGGTTTTCCTTCGTAGTGGAATGTATATGGGGTCGAGTTCAATGTGTTTATTAATAGAAT
>NW_025974047.1:0-8713 GCF_021869965.1 Rhincodon typus
GATTCTCCAGCATCTGCAGTTCCTACTATCTCTGATTCAACTTCCATTTCATGTTGTGGGCTCATCAACATAATTGCAACGTCCAGTCCAGCATGCTTGACTGGCTGCCCATTCAACACTGGGCCCAACAATGTGTATTGCTCATACGTTGTTTAGCATTGGCTGCATCTACTGGGGTAATATATATATATGAGCCTGCATATAGCAAACCATGCCTGCAATATAGACATTAGTGGAATGAAATGTGAATAACTTAGTTTTACATTCATTATTATGGTCTTGGATAAATTTAACATGAAATATATTCTTTGCGGGTTTATTTCAGGATTTTTAAACAGAAGGATGGAGTGCTTGTCCATAGCAAATGGATTGAAAGGTGGTAAATCATGGAGCAGTGGTGTTTTGCGACTGAGATTTCAGGAGAATCAAAATCTCAGCAACAACTCATTGACAACTTGTTCAATGAATTATTGTCCAGGATGATTCCTTTCCTCTTCATCCTTGTCTTCTCCCTCCTCTTTTTCCTTTTCCACTGGTGGTGGTCTCCAAAGGGCTAATGGCAAAGCTGTGTCTTCTTCTGATCACCAGTAACTTGGTGATATCCTCCACCAGTTAATGGAGGACTCCTCCAAATGGTTTAGCCATGTGTAGGACCATTATTTGAGTGCACTATAGTGTGGTTACAGCATTGCTCTCATTGTGAGTGCACTGATCTCATGTTGTTGGATAGTATAGCGGAATCATAAATTGGGTATAGACTAGCCAACCCTTATGAACAAGAAACCAGTCTCTGATTTGTTGCCATGGCAAAAAAATGGCAGCTTGATCGGCACAGGATGAATACATTATGTCTGCTGCTCGAATAGCAGGCATGATACCCTGTGTATTATTGAACACCAATGAAACTTTGTGAAGTGATAGACCTTGTCTTTATGGTAGAACTCCCTGTTAATATATAGCACACAGAGTAACATGCGTCAAGTTGATGGTTCCCTGCAGCATTGAGACCCCTGCTAATCGAGTATAACCATATGTATGCTCCTCCTTCATGGATAGATAGAAGACAACAGATGATGTTAACATTCTCATGCAGTGATACCATCCTTACCCTGCTTTATTATTCCAGGTGTGATTGGAGGAGGTTATACATTTCATTAAACACCTTCTTGGTGAAATTCAGGAGCCTCTGATGCTGCTTCTGGTTTTTTTGGAGACCAGAGAAGTGTTCCCTGAACGTCCTTGGTGTGGGGAGCTTCCATCAAGAGCTTCCACTTTCTACTCCTACTGTTCTATCTTTCCTTCATGCTGCAGCCCAGGAAGAGTTTCAATTATAGTCCATGATCGAAAGCAGACTTTCTCTTAATAGGCCTTCTAATTCTCTGACCTCCTTATCAAAATCTCACTCTCCAATTACAGTCAACATGGTATTTCCACTTACTTTGCAACAACAAAATAAATTCAATAGACACTTCACTTTGAAGTTGAATTTAGACCTCTTGAACCAGTGCTTATGAAGCAAAGGCTGGACAGCTCCTACATGGGGATAAATAATTCAACTGGAATTGATCAATGGCATTATGCAACTACTTTTTGCAGCAAAGTCATTCCTTTGGAATATTAAATTGGGATTAAAATTGAATTCATTTTTTTTACTGGAAATTGAGCACAAAGCATTGAATCCATGTATTTTTGTTTATAAAGTAGTCATTCATGTGAAAATTTCTCATGAAGTGCTCTGAGAGGCTGGTCTTGGCCCACATCAGCTCAAGCCTCCCAGCCTGCCGTGATCTCCTGCAGTTTGCCTACCAATGTAACAGGTCCATAGAGGATGCCATTTCCCTGGCTCTGCACTCATTCTTGGAACATCTGGATAACAAGGACACCTATGTCAGACTCCTACTCAGCAACTACAGATCTGCCTTCAGCACCACAATCCCCTCCAGAATGATCTCAAAACTCCAAGACCTAGGTCTCAGCTCTTCCCTCTGCAACTGGAACCTCAACTTCCTGGCCCATAGACCGCAATCAGTGAAGATAGACCACTGTGCATCCTCCATGATAACCCTCAACAATGGAGCCCTCAAGGATGCAATCTCAGCCCCCTACTGTACTCCCTGTACACCCATGTCAGTGTAGCCAAATTCCAAATAAACACCATCTACAAGTTTGCTGATGGCACCTTCATGGTAGGACGGATATCAAACAATGATGAGTCACAATACAAGAAGGCAATAGAGGGCTTGGTGTCATAGTGCAATGATAACAATCTCTCTCTCAATGTTGGCAAAACAAACGAACTGATCACTTACTTCAGAAAGAAAGGAGGAGAACACACCCTCATCTACATCAACAGAGCAGAGGGTGAGAGGGTTGAAAGTTCAAGTCCCTATGAGTGACAATAATCGACAACCTGTCCTGGACTTCCCATGTAGATGAGATGGTCAAAAAGGCACAACAACACCTCTTCCTCAGGTGGCTTAGAAGGTTCAACATGTCCATAAGGTCCCTCACCAACTTCTACAGATGCACCATAGAAAGTAAACTGTCCAGGTGCATAATGGCCTGGTATGGCAACTGCTCTGCCCAGGATTGTAAGTAACTACAGAAGGTTGTGTGCACAGCTCAGACCATCATGGAAGCCAATTTTCCATCCATCGACTCCATTTATGCTTCTTGTTACGGCAGAAAGGCTGCCAACATCATCAAAAACCCCTTCCAACCTGGTAATGCTCTCCTACAACTCTTCCATCAGACAGAAGATACAGAAGCTTGAACACACACACCAACAGGTTCAAGAATAGCTTCTCCCCTGCAGTTATTAGACTGATGAATGGACTCTTTAACTTCAAATAATATTGATCTTGTTAATGTTGGTCTTGCTTCACGCACCTCATGTATAGTGCAACCTATATGCCTCACTCTGACTAAGTGGCCAATGATCTGTATGTACTTGCTTACTGTACTGCTCGTAAAGCAAAGCTTTTCACTGTACTTAGGTACATGTGACTACAATAAATCAAATCAAACCAAATTCAGAAAGGAGAAATGTGGGTACAAATTTCTGTGGCAGTGGCAAAGAGCTGGGATGGAAGTGAGTAAATGTGGTGGAAATATAAGCATGTGGTTTGATGATGGATTGTATTTGGGGCAATGAAGTGCAGTTCAGTGTCAAACAAAAACATCAAAAAAATGCACAGTGTGTTCAATCTGAACAGCAGCCTGGAGTTTGGACTCAGATTCTGGATTTCAGTCAAAAGCCAAACAACAAGGCCTTTATCTTGACAATTAAGCTGAAGGTAATTCTAGCTGGCCCTTTACTGCGTAGAATGAGCAATTGAACAGTATTGGAAGATCAATGGAATTAAAGTGGTTGGCATCTTTCCATGTATGAGAGACGATAGGAATGCAGTCTCAAAACCTTGGTGAGGTCAGATGAAATCTTCTGTTAAGAGTTTTTTACATTGAATCCCTACAGTGTGGAAACAGGCCCTTTGGCCCAACAAGTCCACACCAACACTTAGAGCATCCCACCAAGACACATCCCCTCATAACCCACCTAAGCTACACATCCCTGAACATTATGAGTAATTTAGCATGGCCAATACACCTAACCTGATCTTAGAAGCTGATCTTGGAAAGGCAAAGTCTGCCACAAGTAGCAGGATGGTCACTGCTGCCATTTTGCTTGCTGGGCTGGAGTCTTCCTTGGAGTTTCAGAAATCACATGTTATGGTGGTGTCAAGCTCCTGCCCACAGCTGATTGAATAGCTTACACAGTATTTGGAGAAACAATTTGCAGAATATCGCATCTTGCACTCAATCTGAGACATTGTATCTAGCTGAAAGACAGGAGCTGCTGTATCTGGGTGCCAAATCATTCCAGGAGAAGCCAGAAGGTACTTTCTCAAAGATCACCAGCCACCCATAGAACTGCACTGACATGTCTTGAACTATTCCCATGCTGGATCCACAAGGCAGCGTGTTTTCTTTGGCCCATAGTTGGTACCTGGTGGATGGACACCAGGTCGAGTCTCCATTTTGGGTGCATGCCTATGTCATCTTCAGCAGTATGGGGGAGGGGACAACATTCCATTAAGATCCCCTATAGGTTAGTCTAGGTTCATTGATTGCCTAGTTACTGTGAGTCATCATGAGGAGACACTACAGGGATTTTGATGATGCAAAGGGTGTGTATTGATAGGACTGACTTACACATTGGGATCTCTCTTTGCAGTAGGCTATCCAGCAGGAGTGGATCATGTGACTGCATTTCAAGCATAATATCACATGGCAGCAAAACACTGAGATACAGGAGTTGATATGGCAGAGAGTTAAAGTGGAATGTCATCAGTGTATTGGCCCCATTATTGTGGATTTTTTTTCTGAAAAGCAGTATGTAAATCAGAAAGAGAAGGTACACAAAGACAAAAAGTTGGGGATAGTCAAGAAGGTTCACGAGAAGATAAATATGTCACTGATAATGTAGAGACAACTAGGAATAGAATTATGTGGGATTGGACCACAGGGAATTGAGCAATGTGTAAGGATTGTCTTTTTATTTTTGTGTTTTTTAAAACCGAAAATGCTGCATGTCTTGAAAACGAATAATTTGATACTCTCTGTGTGCACTATCTGTATACCTGTATAGCTCTGGGTTGCAGAAGTGTCTGTAGATGAATTGAAGCCATCAAGATGTTCATAGATGGAGTTTTGGTTAGCAACCAAAAGCTGATTGTTTATGGGCAAGTGACCAGTTATCTATGAGAAAGGCATTCTGCCTGTCAACAACCATGTGATTGGTTCTCAGCCTCTGTGGTAGACACTATTCTGAACAAGGGTCACTTGACACTGTGCTTTCTCTCTACAGATGCTGCCAGACTGATTGAGTTTTTCCAGCAATTTTTGTTTTGGTTCCTGATTTCCAGCATCCGTAGTGCTTTGGTTTGTTTTTTTAAATGCACCAGCCAGTTTGAGTCTATTGCAAACTGATGGAAGCACCTGGAGAAGGACACTTGAGATGCAAGATCTGACAAGAATTATAAGACACATCTCAACAAATCATGTGAACCATGACTACTGAACTACTTTCATAATGTTCCCTACATCCATAATGTCCACTTTTTATTTTTCCCTGTCTGTGTCCATTTGTCTATGTGCTTGTAATGTAAAGTTTCTAAGGGAATTAGAGTTTTAATTTATAGAGTTATGTGCTGATGAAACATGTGTTTACCTATTGCTAGAATCTAATTCTTTGTAATAAACATTAATTTCTGTTAATTACAGAGACTCAGTCTGTGCTTTCTGTGAAATTGGGCCAACAAGGCAGATAAACTGGAGAATAGTGAGACTTGATGTCCAGAGTGCTACCCCAGTGAGTCATGACAAATAAATAAGGATGAAGGGGCCAATGTGTAAAAGGTTTAAGAATACCTGAAGAGAAGGAAGGATAATACATTACAATCGCTGTTAGGAAGTGTGTCATTCAATATTTTAACTAGGACAACCTTGGTGCTGTGGACAAAACGGGAATCGCACTGAAAGGATTTGAACAGAGGGTGTGTTATAACAGAGTTCGGAGGCAAAACGAAAGGGGAAGAAAAGCTTATCAATTACAAGAAAATGACATAACATCAAATCCTTCATGTTTTTCACTGTCAACATTGCCAAATAAATGGTTTGGGGAAGCTTAAAGGGTATTAAGTAAAACTAAACTTAATCTAACAGAACTTTGGTCTGAAAATTCAATATTTCTTCCTTTGTTCTGTTCCAATGTTGATGCAGTGAAAATGTTGACACAATATTTGTAGAACATACTTTGGTTGCTGATGCTATGATAGCCCTTGCACATCTCAGTTAACCTTTGGCCTGACTTAAAAGCTTAGTCTGGAAGAGCTTTGGATGTGCCTGGATTCTTTTAGAAAAATAAAACTTTACCTTGAGGCGAGGAAAAAGGAAGAGCACCTGTAAGACTGTGGTCGAAATTCTGTCTTTTTACATGCCACACAGTTTAATTATCTGTTAGCATTGTTTTCTTAGGTCATTCATTGCACTGGAAGCTAGGCCAGCCTGAGGTGACAGATGCACAACACAAAGGTATGTACCGACTTTATAAATCATTTAGGAGTGATTACAAGGGTTTACAGTTAATCTACTTTTGTTTGCTAAATTGTAACCGATTGTGAACTGTCACTGTGAATTACATCAAGGGCATAAATTACACTGTGTATGAATTCTTGTACAATTTGTTGCAAAAGTGGGCAGAAAATGAGCGGGGAATGATTTAATTGGAGGCAAGACCACAGATTTTTTTGTTGGGGTTGAAATTGGTGCAGTCATGGGGAGTGGTTGGAGAAGATGTGAGTTACAGATAGCAGTGGCGGTGGTGGAGTTTGGGGGACCGATTCAGTCAGAAAGAAATTAATCAATTGTGTAGGCATTACTTTATTGAGTTTAGAGAAAACGCGCCTGTAGCTTTTGACACTGAAGTAATGCTGTAATTGCAATTATCTCATGGACTCTGACCCTCCTAACTCAATTTTCCTTCTAGATTTCCTGAGAACAAGCAAAATCAGCCTCTACAGCTTACAGTTAAAAATATTGTCAAACTGGAAGCCTGTTAAAGTCTTTACTGTCTGACTACCTGTAAGGTTGGATTGGTCATCTACTACCACACTTATGTCTGTGAAAACTGGAAGTGAGCAGGTTGGAGGTGAATTGCTATTGAGTTTCAGATGTCAGAAATTCTTCCCATCAAACTTCAACACCACCCTCCCATTCTTGAAGGGCAGAAATTCTCTGAATTCTGTCTCAGCACTCTGTTTTGGATCTATGGTGAAGACACCACAATCCTGAAAGGTTAACAACAGTAGTAAGCTATTAAACAAAAGGTTCAAAAGGATTTTATTTTTAATTAGATGATACAGAGGTATCCTTTACAAATAAGATTTTTCAGATCAGCCAGGGTAATTAAAGTAAATCCAGATGCCACAGCATATTTACAGAAGACTATTCCAAGATCTTTAAAACAAATCCAGATGCTGGAGTGAATTTTGCAGATGAGTACTTCAAGATAATTAAAGAAGTTGCAGAGCTTGTTCAAACAGGCAGATGGGTTGTAAAAATGGAGGTAATATCATTGCCTTAATTAAGTTTAAAAAACTACCAATTTTCTCCGTGAAAACATTCATTAAAAACAAGCTGATGCCTCATATTTGGAAGGAAAATAATAGTTTAGTGTCTTCTCAATTATTCATTTTAAAATTCTGTTTGATTTTATTAAATAGCCCCATGTCTTTAACCTTTGAATTAAAAATGTTTCCAACGCCTTAACACTAATTCAAACAGTCTGGCTCAACAGGTGTGGAAGAAAGTGCAAGGAGAGATGTTAGATGAGGATAGCAGCGGGAGAGAGGGAAGATAACAAAGGGGTGTGTGAGGACCAACTCTGGTACATTGTGCTTCTAGCATTTGCAAAATGGTTTTACTCCAAAAATAAAGCCAATACAAGGTTAGAAATTGTTTTTCTTCTCTTCTCCAGTTTCCTACCACTCTTATAAAGATAGTAAGGAGGAGAAATGTTGTCAGGTGAGCAAACCTCAGTGTGTCTTTTTTCACAGCGCCATTCTAAAGCCAGGTCACATTTTAAAGGCAAGATGGTCTTAATTTTTGTTGAATCCTCTCAATTTGACTCTTCCTTCTTTTGACATAATTTTTTATATGCCATGTTTTGGAATCAGCTGTCTAATTGAATAAGTACCAGATGATTCGCTGCCCATTTTCCTGTGTAAAACAGTGAGAGAGCATTCTGTGTTGCAGGTTTACCCAAAGTGATGTCACCCATGCTGCCATACAGGCCCCTACTCCAACTCATAGAATCTTCACCATGGTGAAGGTTCTCATTATATTCATTGGCTGTTGCTCGATTTTGAAAGACATCATGTTACTTATGCTAATCACTGTGATGCTGATAGCAACCACAGCTCCTTCCTTCTGCAGTAACCTATGCTGCAATAATGGCACGAAAGGGAAGAGGGATTGGGCAGTTAGCTCTTTACAGACTAAGGATATCCTCTTCACTTAATATGATGATCAGCTTGAAAGAGTAATGAACCAGACATGAACAGTGACTTTATTAAGTTGTGGAAGCCACCAGGATCTGACACCAACAGATCAGTGAAATCATAGAATCCCTACAGTGTGGAAGCAGGCCATTCAACCCATTGTGTCTCCAAGAACCCTCCAAAGAATACGCCACCCAGTCCCACCCCATCCCTGTACTCCTACATTTTCCATGGCTAATCCAACTGGCCTGTATATCCCTGGACACTATGGTCAATTTAGTATGGCAAATCCACCTAACCTGCTCATCTTTGGACTGTGGGAGGAAACTGGAGCACTCAGAGGAAACCCATGCCGACGCAGGGAGAATGTGCAAACTCCACACAGACAGTCACCCAAGACTGGAAAGGTACCCGAGTCCCTGACGTGGTGAGGCAGCAGTGCTAACCACTGAGCCACTGTGCCGCCCCTAAATATCGAACTAAATATTTTGATAGAGCAGATGTTGTTACAGGTGGTGCCCTGCCACTTGCAGTCTGCTGCTTTTTCCATAGTTCCCCCTAACAAAGAGTCAGTAGCACGGAGCAGCTGGAATTGATATGGTGGGACAATTATTAGCTGAGCCAGAAAATAAACTTGATAAAAACCCAAGATA
>NW_025974048.1:0-8711 GCF_021869965.1 Rhincodon typus
TGACCTATCCCCTTCCTAACTCCCTACCTACACTCACCTTTACTGGCTCCATCCCCGCCTCTTCGACCTGTTTGTTTCCTCTCCACCTATCCTCTCCTCTATCCCTCTTCTATCCGCCTCCCACTGTCTCCCTATTTATTTCAAAACCCCCTTCCCCTCCCCCTTTTCTGATGAAGGGTCTAGGCCCGAAACGTCAGCCTCTCTGTTCCTATGATGCTGCTTGGCCTGCTGTGTTCATCCAGCCCTGCACCTTGTTGTCTCGGATTCTCCAGCATCTGCAGTTCCTACTATCTCTGGCCTTATCCCATGTTTATTATGATGTTAATGAAATAAAAAATCTGTTTCATGATCTTTAGGCCTGTGTGTTCAAATCTCATGTTACGTTTTTGGCATGGTTGGCAGGACTCCACAGCACAGGCAGATGAGATTATAAAGCATCTGGCCAAGATGGATCAGATAGTGGAGGAGTTGAAACTGACAATGTCCATGAGAGAAGCTGAATTTGCAACAGGATCATTGCAGGCTCAGGTATTGACAAAGGAAATCTGACCTTTATGCCAAACTCAGACAGAGGCTTCCCTTCACCTGACAGAGGAAGGAAGTGGTACTCTTGATCAAATATTCTACTTCCTAACAAGTAAGAAGCAGAACAGATATGGTGGAAGATCAGAATCCCACATTGCTGCAGTGATTAAACACTGGATTAAGGATGCACAGCTGTTTGTGGGTTACAGGGGCCTCAACCAAAGTGAACAGGCAGTATTCATGATGGAATGTCCTTGTGGGGAAGCCCTTTGGGAAATGGAGAAGAGGTATAGATGTTCAATGTGCAGGATCACATCATCCAGATCATAGGGGAAGATTGGATTCCTAAGATGAGGAAAGAGGCCACCATAAGGGATGTGCCTGTTGGTGAGGATAAAGATATAAAAACTTGCATAGCAAGCACAGATCCAGATGTTGACCTATCTCCATGGTAAGGCTTGTGGCTGACTCTGCACAAAGCATGTTTCAAAGAAGAGACGTCAGAGGTAGGTTCTTTACTCAGAGAGTGGTCGGGGCGTGGAATGCATCGCCAGAGAGGGTAGTGGAGTCGGCCTCATTAGGGGCATTTAAGTGGCTATTAGATAGGCATATGGATGATAGTATAAGGTAGCGGTGGAGGTTAGATAGACCTTAGGTTTAGGGTAAAAGTTCGGCACAACATTGTGGGCCGAATGACCTGTACTATGCTGTACTGTTCTATGTTCTATATTCTATGTAAGTCTTGGAATTGTACCAGGGATGGGCACTTCAAATAAGACTGTTCTCAACAAGTATGGCCAGCACTACCATCAGGCAGAGATTCCATCCCCCAAGATCTAAGCAGGGATGATGGTTAGGTTCCTTCAGGAGCAGGCTCAATCCTATGTCGAGGGATAGGAGCTTGCACTACAGTGAGTGTGAAATTTGGCAAGGTAGAAGCATTTGCCTAATTGAGACAGGAGAAGAGTTGTCAACTATTACACCTCAGATTTTCTGTGACCATCTTGCTGGGGGATGTGAACTGATTGATGTCTTTTCCTTCATCTGGCTCTCTGCTTCACAGGATGCAGACATCCACCAGCATGGCAACATTGATCTCTCCCTATCCATCCTCTGTCACACTTTTCATCGCCTGAGGTTTCTAATCATTCAGTGGGAGTGAAGAAGTTGAGAATGCCCATGGTTTTGAGGTCAAATATATTAACACATATTGGGCATTCTTGGAAAGTGTGCATGGTGACTGCTATGAGCAGGATAAAATGAGGTCAGCAGATGGGATACCAGAGACTTTGACATTTCTCAAGATACATCAGCCTGTACAGGATCCTAGAACTGTTTGAGCAGCAAGTAATCAGGCTGTCCTTTTACCTGCCTGTGCCATCACCGTTCCTGAAGGCTCATGTTAGCCATCTCCAACTGATCAACATCAAACCTTGCTAGATTGTCAAGTATTACAAGTAGCAGACCCATTGACTATGTGAGCCACCATCATCACTTTGGGAGAAAAGGGTAGAGTGTCCATGGAGTTTGCCAATTTCAGTAACAAGAATGTTTACCTCCAACCAAGAACACATATAGATGTCCTTAAATATGCCACTGTCATAGACAATAGACTGACTGGAGGTCAGTCTCTAACGTCATTTCAAAGATGGGCTTTGGCAAGTTGGCAGATGAAATGGCAGAGGAACTAGTTTGTTTCCACTCTCATTAAGTCAGGTACATCTTTCAGTAAAGATGTTAATGACATTGTATATTGTGACCCAATAAGCCACAAGCTCGTGACTAAAAATGACTTTAAAAGTCCAGTAAAGACTCGGTACAACCAGATCCTACCCCATCATTGGGAGGAAGTCTGGGATTACTTGCAGAAATGAAGTGTCATCCAAGAGCTGTCAAGTCCGGCATAGTCCTTGTGAGCATGAAAAACAGAAAATTTAGGATCTATCTTGATTACCAGGCCCTAAATGTAAAGATTCCATGATACTTGCCCTTTACCTAGGGTTCAGGAAAGATTACAAGTGTGCAAAGTACATCTGCAATCTCAATTTGGCCCACAGTTATAATCAGCTACCCATCCCTGAACAAGAGATTCGAAGGATAGCATTCCAAACAGACATCGGTAGACTTTACAAATATACAAGAATGCCATTTGGGCTCTGCAGTGCTCAACCACCTTCATGCATGTGATAGATAAAACTCTTGGTGACCTTAATTTCCAGTCCATCCCTATGTATCTCAACAGCATTCTCATCTTCAACTTAACATTCAAGTATACTCTTGCAAGACTAAACATCATCTTAACCTTCTTGTTGCAGTTTAACTTGAAAGTTAAGCCAGAGAAGTGTCAACTTTTCCTAAGAGAAGTGTGGTACATTGGGCAGTTTATTTCCAAGAAAGGCATTACTCTTGATAATGGGAAAATCCAAGTGGTAGAGGAGTGGGCTCAACCTAAGATGAGAAGGGAGCTGCATGAATTCCTTGGTCTAGCACATTACCGTAGGAGGTTTTAGTAAGGCTGTGCACTGTTGGCAACCCCACTCTATGATTTTCTGAGGAAGCATGCTTGAGCAAATTCTGAAAGAGAGTTCAGGAATGTATGAAGAAGAGATGTTGCTTCGTGCAGCATTACAGGGAGTTGGACCCCAGCATGCGAAGGCTTCTTAGCACCTCAAGTAGAAGCTTGTCTCATCACCTGTTCTTAGCTACCAGATTTCTGTCTCCCTTTCATACTGGAAACCAATACCAGTTTCCTAGGACAAGGAGAAGTATGCAAGGTCAGAAAAGAGTGGTTATGAACACCAGTCAGAGTATCGAGCTGAACAAGAGAATATGAAAAGTTTATCAGAATGAAACATGAACTGCCAGTTTTGAGGTTGGCTATTTCCAGAAGTTCAGAGACATCCTGATGAGTGCAGAGTTTGAAAGGTTTTCAAGCAACAAAACCACTCAGATGGTCAAGTGTCTGCTAAGCTTGGTGCAACAGAGATCAATGTTCTACTGAACACGTGCAATTTTGATCTCAGATCCACTACAGATCAGGCAATAGAAATGCAAATACCTGAACATCTTAGTCATAAGGCTGACCATGGCAGGGAACCTACCCTGTCCGACTGGAAGGGGCTATCGCTGACAATATATTCATGCCTCAAATCAGAAGTAGTATTCCAACTTCGATCCCCTATGATGTTTGGAATAAGATTCAGCAGAGTGTCACCCATGCACTTACGAGTCAAATCCAAATCAGGTAGAGCCAGGTGTGGTTTCACCTTTGCTATCTATCTCAAAAGTGGACCTTATCCTGCTAATTGTGCAGTCTAGGCTGCATTCCTATTTCTATTACTCCCTCCCAGGTCTGGCTCTTTACCATCTACCATTTATTTTACAACAAATTCTAACTGTATTCAAACCTTTCACTGTAGATGCTGGAAATCTGAAGTAAGAAGAAAACAAAAGCTGAAAAAAACTCAGCATATCAGGTAGCATATGTGGAAAGAAAAAGAGGGCAGAATTTTCCCAGCCCTTGCACAGTGTGGACAACGGCAAGAAATGTGGGAGATCATGGTAAGAATGAGAAAAATCTGATCTCGATATTGGTGAAAACATTTTATTTACTCCTAAGATTTCAACGGCTATATGAGATTTTTCACTATTAAGTTGCGAGCATCTTATTGCAAAGCATTTCCATCTTATTATTTGTTAATCTTGCTTCATTTACGTGCAATTTGAGATTTTCTCATACACAGCTGAGAAACTAGACAGCACCACTTCTCAACTCAAGCCAAAGAGCGGTTATCTGGCAGATCCAGTTCACTGCTTGCTTCTCTGCACCTCCAGGTTCAGGCCCATTCATCAATATCTCTTGGTACCCTTCATATGCAGCAACTGCCTCAACCTTTCATCCACAGAAGTCAGCACTGGGAAAACATCAGCCTCAGCACATTATGATATACGATCTAAAACAAGCTCATTATACACTTCAGCACTTTATCACTGCACTTTGGAGCTCATTGATAACTTTACACTGCATTGCTCCTGCCAGTCATGCTGCACACAGCAACACACACCCATCTCATGCATCACATGACTGTTAGCTTAATTTTTTTTATTCTTTCTTTTGTGAGATGTAGGTGTTGCTGGCTGGTCAGCATTTATTGCCTGGCCCTAGTTGCCCTTGAGAAGGTGGTGATGAACTCATCATACTACCCTATATCAGAAACACGTTGGAACTCACCACAAGACTCCTACGACCGCTGGGCATCAGAGTGGCACACAAGCCCACGTCAACCCTACGACAACTGCTCACCCGAACTAAAGACCCACTCCCTGGTAAAAAATTGCAGCACGCTGCTGTGCAGAGGGACTTGGGTGTCCTTGTGCATGAATCGCTAAAAGTAGGATTGCAGGTGCAACAGGTAATTAAAAAGGCAAATGGAATTTTGTCTGCCATTGCTAGAGGGATGGAGTTTAAAAACGGGGAGGCTATGCTGCAGCTGTATAGAGTCCTGGTGAGGCCACACCTGGAGTACTGTGTGCAGTTTTGGTCTCCTTACTTGAGAAGAGATATACTCGCACTGGAGGGGGGGCAGAGGAGATTCACTCGGTTGATTCCAGAGTTGAGAGGGTTGGATTATGAGGAGAGACTGAGTAGACTGGGATTATACTCATTGGAATTCAGAAGAATAAGGGGAGATCTTATAGAAACATGTAAGATTATGAAGGGAATAGATAAGGTGGAGGCAGGGAGGTTGTTTCCGCTAGCAGGTGAAACTAGGACTAGAGGGCATCGCCTCAAAATAAAGGGAAGCAGATGTAGGACTAAGGTCAGGAGGAACTTCTTCACCCAGAGAGTTGTGAATCTGTGGAATTCCCTGCCCAGTGAAGCGGTTGAAGCTACCTCGCTGAGTGTTTTTAAGCCAAGGCGAGATAAATTTTTGAACAGTAAAGGAATTAAAGGTTATGATGAGTGGGTGGGTAAGTGGAGCTGAGTCTCAAAATGATCAGCCATGAACTTATTAAATGGCGGGGCAGGCTCGAGGGGCCAGATGGCCTACTCCTGCTCCTAGTTCTTATGTTCTTATGTTCTGCCATGGACAGGACCAATGTCATCTATAAGATCCCCTGCAGAGTCTTTGAGCAACACTACATCGGACAAACAGGAAGGAAACTAACAACAAGAGTACATGAACACCAAGTGGCTACAAAAAGGCACGACCAATACTCACTCATCTCAATCCACATGGACAAGGAGAACCACCACTTTGACTGGGACAACACCAAGATTCTGGGACAGGCTAGGCAGAGACAAGCACGAGAATTCCTGGAAGCATGGCACTCCATGAAGCATGCTATTAATAAACACATTGAACTCGATCCCATACACATTCCACTATGAAGGAAACCTGGAAGTGAGGCAATCCATCTCAATGGACCCCAGAGTTTAAAAGCCAGGCGGGAAAACACACCGACGCTTCATCAGAGGCTGCACTGAGGATGTTACCAAGCGTGGTAACGAAACGTCTGCGAAACAAGAAACCAGCTCGTCGAGCCAACCAACTTTAAAAACCTCAACACCCACAACCCGAGCTACAAATCTACTCCAAAACCTGAGAGACCTACGGGTGCAACACGCTCAAATTGGCAAGAAAATGAGAAAACTACTCCAAACGAGAGAGTGCAACCCACGAACAACTCTATTTCCTACATGGATGCCTCAGGAACCAGGTATTACCATGCAGTGTGAAGTACAAACCACCCATCAACAACCCACAAGCCAGGAAAACAGCAGAATAAAATGGCCGCAAGACGGTAAGGGTAATGATAAACGACGCACACAACCGGCTCCATAAATACAACAGAGAAATCATGCGCCAAAAAACGTTATTTCAGAAAGCTACCAATCAAGACTGGACAACTGACATGGAACGAGCCGTTAACATCAGCCAACAGACCACAAAAATCAAGAAAAGACAGACCCTGCAAGACAAGCTAGCCACACGTACCTACAAAAATGACAACAACAGAACAGACACGTGGATAAGAAACCCTTCCAACAGGAAACTGACAGACATGGAAAAAGCCGTTCTCACCCGAGGACTGAACTACAACTACGGGGATGCCAACAAAATGGAATTCCTAGCTACGCTGGAAGCCACACTCAAGACCAACAATATCAATGAAGAAACACAACAAACTATAAGACAGACAGTAGTCCCGACACTAACCAGAAGAAGCGAACTCAACACCCTCAACACACGGGAAAGGCAAGCCCTGGACGGATTTAGGAAGGACAAGAACATCACAATACTACCTGCAGACAAAGGGCGCATGACAGTGATAATGAATAAAAGGGACTAATTCTCCAAAGCACAAGCACTGCTCGCTGACGAGAACACATACCGGCTAGTACAAACTGACCCGACACTGCAACTAGGCAACAAAATCCTCTACACGCAACAAAGACTCAAACAAACAGGACAGACCAACAAAACAGACTTCTTAAGAATGAAACCCGAAGGAACCAACACACCCCGATTCTATGACCTCCCTCAAGTGCACAAGCCGGAAGTCCCCCTCAGACCCATAGTCTCCCTACCAGGCACTCCATCGCACAGATTAGCCAAAGAAATACAAAGAAGACTCAGGCACCTAGTCAACAAATCACCCGACTCCATCCACTCAGCCCAAGAATTTCTCAACTCCATCAAAGACATAAAGATAGAGGATGAAGAGACCATTATATAGTTTGATGTCACTGCCCTATTCACATCAATAGACATACCACTAGCAAGGGACACAATGACAACACTACTTGAACAAGAGTACGATCCCAGTGAAACCATCTCCAAAGACAACATGCTCAAACTATTGGACCTATGCCTGACCATCCACTTTACTTTCAACAGCCAAACATACGAGCAAATCAACGGGAGACCCATAGGATCACCTATCTCTGGACTCATAGCAGAAGCAGTGATGCAAAGACTAGAAAGGACTGCCCTTCCACAAATCCAACCAAAACTGTGGATACGCTACGCAGACGACACCTTTGTCATCATTAAACGGACCAAATTAGAGGAGACCCACAAACTTATAAACAACACCCTCACCGGAATAAAATTCACCAGAGAGGAGGAGAAGAACAAAAGCTCCCATTCCTGGACGTCATGGTAGAGCTCAGGACAAATGGGGAACTGCAAACGAAAGTACACTGAAAAGCCACATACACAGACCAGATACTGAACTTCAACAGTAACCATCCCAGCACACACAAACGAAGCTGCGTGTGAACACTAAAAGGGCAACAACACACTGCAGCAACACAGAACACACAAGAAGAAGAAGAATACCTCTTCCAGGTTTTCAAGGATAATAGATATCCAAAAAATTGGGTCAGAAGATGCCCACATGAACAGCATCAGAAAGAGACTACATGCCCCGACATACTCATCACACTACCCTAGAAACACGTCAGAACTCACCACAAGAATCCGACGACCACTGGGCATCAGAGTGGCACACAAGCCCACGTCAACATTACGACAACTGCTCACCCGAACCAAGGACCCACTCCCCACCATGGACAGGACCGATGTCATCTACAAGATCTCCTGCAGAGACTGTGAGAAACACTACATCGGACAAACAGGAAAGAAACTAACAACAAGAGTACATGAACACCAAGTGGCTACAAAAAGGCACGACCAACACTCACTCATCTCAATCTACATGGACAAGTAGAACCACCACTTTGACTGGGACAACACCAAGATCCTGGGACAGGCTAGGCAGAGACAAGCACGAGAATTCCTAGAAGCATGGCACTCCACGAAGCATGCTTTTAATAAACACATTGAACTCGATCCCATACACATTCCACTATGAAGGAAACCCGGAAGTGAGGCAATCCATCTCAACGGACCCCAGAGTTTAAAAGCCAGGTGGGAAAACACACCGACGCTTCATCAGAGGCTGCACTGAGGATGTTACCAAGTGTGGTAACAAAACGTCTGCGAAACAAGAAACCAGCTCGGCGAGCCAACCAACGTCAACAACCTCAAGAACTGCCTTCTTGAACTGTTGCAGTCCACCTGCTGTGGATTAACCCACGATGCCATCAGGGAAGGAATTCCAGGAATTTGTTCCAGAGACTGTGAAGGAATAGTGATGTATTTCCAAATCAGGATGGT
>NW_025974049.1:0-2214 GCF_021869965.1 Rhincodon typus
AGTAGAGTGAAAAGTGTTGTTTTGTGAGCAGTACAGGCAGATAGTAGCAAACAAGGACATACAGATCATAGGGTGCTTACAGCAACATATACAAGGTTACAGTTTCACAGGACGTACACAAAGATCAACAGTATTTGAAATTAGAAAGTTCCATCCAACAGCCTAATAACAACAGGGAAGATGCAGTTCTTGAACCTGCTGGTGCGTGTGTTCTATATCTTATGATATATCTGCCTGACAGAAGAGGTTGTAGGAGAGCACTTCCGGATTGGGAGGGGTCTTCGCTGATGTTGGCCGCCTTTCCACGGCACCGAGAAGTGTAAATGGGGAGTCCATGGATGGGACGTTGGCTTACGTGATGCTCTCGGCTGTGCACACAACTTTCTGGGCAGGCTGTTATGCACCTGGATAGAATGCTTTCTATGGTACGTATATAAAAGTTGGTGAAGGTCCTTATGGACACGCTGAACTTCCTTAGCCACCTGAACAAGAAGAAGCATTGTTGTGCCTTCCTGACTGACGCAGAAATATGGGAAGTCCCGGACATGTCATTGGTTATCGTCACTCCAAGGAACTCTGTGCTCTCCACCCTCTCAGCCTCGGTTCTGTTGATGTGTTCTCCTCCTTTCTTCCTGAAGCCGATGATCAGTTCTTTAGTTTTGCCGACATTGAGAGACAGATCGTTATCATTGCACCATGACACCAAGAGCCCTCTATCTCCTTTCTGTATTCTGGCTCTGGTTAAAAGGAAACACTCGGGAAGCTTCAGTACTTGAGAAGATAAATGTTTCTGACAGACAAATTTAATTTTTAACGAACGGCAGTTAGGAAATATAAAATTGCTAAGTTATAGCTGTTCAACTTAAACTGTATCCCATCAAATTCCCTGCATCACAGTCAGAGAAGACACATATCAAGGGTGAGATAAAAACAATGTTATGGACCAGACCAAACGCCCTCAAAATATATTCAGAATATGGTCTACACCCTAATGTTTTCTTACTTAAAGGATCCAGATGCAATTCAATTGGCCATACTAACTTTGAACCAAAACACACTTTATTCATCTTCTGTGGTTAATATACAGAAGAAAGATGAAAGGAGTTGAAGCAACTTAACTTGGTTGGAAAACATAACAGAATAATAGGATGATTTAACGACTAAACAGTAATTGTTCCAATAGAGTAATGTCCCATAAAACACACCCTTGGCAAAGGTAAATTCAGTCCTACTGATTGTCTCACAATGCAATTCTCTTGTCCAAGAGGAAAAACATCAAGAGAAAAATGAGAGAGAGTAGCAGGGAGACATGTGCTGCAATTTCCGAAACCAGCCTCGAGTCCCCAGCAACTGCTTCTGGAAAACTAAAACTCAAAATCCTGGATGTGTGGGAGCTTGACACCACCTGTTCAGGTTGCGTCTATTGTTCCAACTTATTAAAAAAAAAAATAACCCAAGGCCTCACAAGTTGTTTATTGGCTTTGGAGGAGATTGCTCTGTGCTTCTGTCTCAAACGTTTTACATTTCTAAAAAAAAGGACAAAATACACCTCTTAAAGAGATGGTATCATCACAACAATTAGGGAAGCTCAGTTCGATAGCGCCAGTCAGCAGTTGATGACTTGCCTGTTCCTTTCAATTTTTTTTTTTTAGTTCTTTGCTTTCGACACACGATTGTGCGTGCACATCGATGCTCTCTTCCATTGCCTGGTTTGAGAATTTGTCCTTTCGCTCTCTTTGAAGCTTCTCCTCTGTTAGGAGAGAAAAGTAAATGGAAGGCCACTATCACAGGCGACGTATACAAGCTACAACAGGAGCCTGCTTCGCTATTCAATGTGGTGGTCATCCAGCTGAGTCGTTTCCCCCCGCCCCAATTTATCCCAAGGATTATATCCAATACCTCTTTTGAAAATTCTCAATGTTCTGGTCTCGACTGCTTTCTGTGGCAGAGAATCCCACAGCTCCCCCTCCCCCACTCTCTGTGGTGGGGGAAGACATTTCTCCTCATCTCAGTCCGACCCCATCTCCTTCAGAATGTGCCTCCCCAGTACTGGACTCCCTGTGCCCCCATCCCCTGGCACCACCACCACCACCTCCGCCCCCCGCTTGCCCGGCACAGGACAGGAGATTCACGCTACCTCCATGTGATGAGAGAGGTACAGAGAGAGAGAGATTTTTGCTGCTTTTTCTTTGCGGGTGGAGGGTGAGGGGGGGG
>NW_025974049.1:2314-3895 GCF_021869965.1 Rhincodon typus
CCTCCCCCCCTCCCCACCTCCCCCGCTCCACGTGGCACTGTCATTTGACCAGGAGCCAATCAGAACCTTGTTGTTGAGCAGTTTTCCCCAGTTGGGTCTCCTTGGTTCAAAGCAGAACCTTCCTTTCTTAGTCCATAGTCCAAAGATAAACGGTATAAATGAAATATTACCACAGGCCTCTGGATTCCTAGCCCAGGCACATCACCGATGGCTCCCGTCTCCCTTTGATAAAGCTGACCGTGAGGGAAGAGAGCCGCAGAGCGTGGGAATTCTCAAAAAGGCCTGTCCAGCAGCCTGTGTCTTGTTTGTGAACAATCCCCTGTGGTTGACTCGAGGCTGGATTCCTGTTTCTGGCCCCTCCCTATCTCTGTCACCTCCTCCCTATCTCTGTCATCTCCTCCTGCCCCCTCCACCCCCTCCCTATCTCTGTCACCTCCTCCAGCCCCTTACACCCCCTCCCTATCTCTGTTACCTCCTCCAGCCCCTACACCCCCTCCCTATCTCTGGATGGGGACTGGGTGTAACGGTATTGGGGGATGGTGAGAGGGGATTGACCCCCGGTGCTGATGCTCGTTTACTGAGCCAGTACAGACATGGGAGGGTTGGGCTGAATGGCCTCACCCTGCATTGCAACATTCCTGTGAGTTTGACCGTGTTTTTGTTGACCTGCTGCCATTCTCTCCCCGGGCAGCTTTGTCACGAATGTTGTCCGTGATTGTTGCCCGGGGAGTGTTTGAGTGGTGCCTGCGATCGGGTTAAGTATCTTTGGGAGGGTTTGCGTTGTGAGCTGGGTTCTGTTGCTGCATGTTGTGGTGAGTGCTGTTCTGCAGCTGCCGCCTCCCCATGTCTGACAGCCATCTCCCCGAGCCGGCCCCCCTTTCCCGGTTTCGGGCCCGGCACTGACCGCTGCTTCCGTTGTTTTCCCCGGGCAGGAGTGGATGATGCAGAGTCGGAGTGCGGCCTGGACGATGGGGTCCAGTGGGACTGGACCCTGAGCAACGACGGAGACCCCGAAAGGCTGGAGGAGCAGCTCCGCCCCCTGCTGGAGTTTATCCACAACCGGTTACCGGGCTGAGGAGAAGGGTCAGAGGTGGCAGTGGTGGGTTTGATGGCAGTGGGGGAGTGCGGTTGGATTAAGGTATATCAGGGTGTGCCCACTCTTTATCACCCCACGGCACTGTTCCCCGCCCCCGGCCATCCCACGACTCCTCCGCGTCCCTCCTGACCCCTCGCCAACACCAGGCCGACTCGCCACTTCCATTCTCTCAGAGGCCTGGCATCTGGGCTCCTCACCAGGAAGCCCTCTCCCGGCCGAGAGCCAGAGGCTGGCACCCCCACCCCCCACCCAATCCTCTGGGAGCACGGGGTTGGGGGGGTGGAGGTGTGAAGGCTCAGAGCAGAGGTGCAGGCCAAAGTCTGGGGAATGCTGGGAAAACACCTGGGAGTAGGGAATCAGCGGATAGAGACTAGGCACCAGGGAATTCTGGGAAAACACCTGGGAGTAGGGAATTGGGGGATAGAGACTAGGCACACAGAATGCTGGGAAAACACCTGGGAGTAGGGATTTGGGGGATAGAGACT
>NW_025974049.1:3905-5538 GCF_021869965.1 Rhincodon typus
TTGGGGGATAGAGACTAGGCACACGGAATGCTGGGAAAACACCTGGGAGTAGGGAATGGGGAATAGAGACTAGGCACCAGGGAATGCTGGGAAAACACCTGGGAGTAGGGAATTGGGGGATAGGCACCAGGGAATGCTGGGAAAACACCTGAGAATAGGGAATGGGGGACAGAGGCTGGAGACTAGGGATTGGTGGGAAACCCCCCTGGGAGCAGGGTGATGGGGGATAGAGATTCAGGCGTGAAGGAGGAGGAACTCCTGGGGAACAGGAATCACGTGATGTTGCAATGCCTGGAATAGCCACGGGGGGACTGTGACATGCTGGGGAGTTAGCCCTGCTCCATTCTGGTCTGGTCCCGGTGTGGTACAGAACACTCGGGCAGTCCTGGTTACCATGAAAATGTATAGTTTTCGATTTGCCTGTTGCGGCTCAGAGC
This sequence comes from Rhincodon typus, assembly GCF_021869965.1. Taxonomy (NCBI): domain Eukaryota; kingdom Metazoa; phylum Chordata; class Chondrichthyes; order Orectolobiformes; family Rhincodontidae; genus Rhincodon; species Rhincodon typus. The sequence continues at coordinate 4,343 of NW_025974049.1, forward strand.
TACAGGTGGTGATGGTGATATCTCGGTATTTCCTTACTGACCAGGAATCTCCTGCCCTGTTCTGCCTGCCTGCTGTAGCCCCATCTCCGAGGGACTTAGTGAGTTGTAAATCACAGATTCAACAATTCCCAGGGTGGGGCCGAAAAACCTCTGATAATCCCGGCTCAGAGTCAGGGACACTGTCTGTGGTATTAAACTCCAGCAAGCCCAGTGATAATGCGACAGACATTAATCAGCTCCAACATTTCTAAACCCACCAATAAAAGCTGGGCATCCCCCAGAACCAGCCGTCTGTACCTCTACCTCAATATCCTGTTCTTTATTTTCATCAACTGTGTATGTGTGGGGTCAGTCATGGATTCTTATCTCTATTTCTCTCTGTCTGTCTCTGTCTCCCTCCCTGTCTGTTGCTCTCTCTGTACCCCTCTCCTTCCTTCTCTCTCCCTCCCTCTCCTTCTCTCCCTCCTTTCCACTTCTCCCTCTCTCCTTCCTTCTCTCTCGCTCTCCCCCTCTCTCTCCCTCCATCCATATCCCCCTCTCTCCCTGTCTCCCTCCTTCCTTCCCCCTCTCTCTCCCTTCTTCCCTCTCTCTGCTGGTAAAACCCACCCTCCTAGTCTGAGCTTTTGATCAAGACCTCATCACTAACTCTGCTTTGCTTACAATGGTGTTGGGAAGGTCCTGGGGGCTCGGTTGGAGGTGCTATGTAAATGGAGGGTGATGGTGGTGTTTCTGTTTCCCTGTTCTGTGTGTTTCCAGCAGGGGACAGCAGATATACAGCCAGGACATGCTGAAGGGGGAGGTGTGTCTCTCTGTCTCTCTTTCTGTCTTTCTCTTTATGTCTATGTCTGTGTCTCTGTCTTTCTGCTTCTCTCTCTCGCTCTCTGTGCCTGTGTCTGTCTCTGTCTGTCTGTCTGTCTCTCTCTCTGTATGTATGTCTGTGTCTCTGTCTCAGTGCCTGTCTCTCTCTCTCTCTCCCCCCGCCACTGCCGCCCCCCCACATCTGTGCAGAGGGAGCTGGGAGAGGAGCAAGTTATAAACCCAGCCCTGCTGATCACCATGAGCAAGGGAAGGATCTGTGTATGTGTATTTGTGCACGGGTGTGTGTATACGTGTGGGTGTGAGTGTGTGTCCCCTTTAGCAGTGACTGGGCTCAGTCATCATTCCCAGTCACCCCAACCTCCCTCCTCCACCCCACC
>NW_025974049.1:5638-6144 GCF_021869965.1 Rhincodon typus
ACTGCCATACCCAAGGCTGCTGACATATACACATCCACACCACCCCCTCCCACATCACCCTGTCCTCAGTCCCTTGGTAATGTGGCCCATGCAAAACCTGAGATGGCCCCTTCCCAGTTGAGAGTGGAACACCCTGGAACATTGTGTCTGGCTCTCACACCCAGTATTCCAGCCTTCCCCTCACTGAAGGACCTGTGGGGCCTGTTTCTCTGTAAGACCCTGCAAGCTGAGCTCAGTGTTCGTGTGTTCCACATCTGCTAACACTTCACGTCTGCAATTACATTCCAGCTTTGAAAAAAAAACCCTCCACTCCTGACAGCAGCAGGATTTGGGTATTAGGCAGGTCCTCTGGGATTTTAATCAAGGATATTGGCTCACATCTCCGCGCTGATTGCTTCACTTTCTTCCAAATCATTAATAAAAACAAATTATTCCCAACTCAGACGCTCCCAGGACACAGACAGCACGGGGTTAGATACAGAGTAAAGCTCCCTCTACACTGTCCC
>NW_025974049.1:6154-7726 GCF_021869965.1 Rhincodon typus
ACTGTCCCTCCATCAAACACTCCCAGGACAGGGACAGCACGGGGTTAAATACAGAGTAAAGCTCTCTCTACACTGTCCCCCCCATCAAACACTCCCAGGACGGGGACCGCACGGGGTTAGATAGGGATCGGTCCAGTGAGCAATGTGTATATCACAGGAAAGAAAAGTATGATGCTCCCATATAACACACCCACACCCTCACCCTTGGGCCCCCTCACACACACACATCCTCACCCTCAGGCCCCCTCACACACACACCCTCACCCTCGGGCACATCCCGCACCCTCACCCTCAGGCACCCTCACCCTCAGGCACCCTCACACACACCTGCACCCTCACCCTTGGGCACCCTCACACACACCCTCACCCTCGGGCACATGGCTAACCATGCCACACAAGGCTATGGGCCAAGTGCTGGGAAATGGGGTTAGAATAGATAATGCGTTGTTAATGACTGGCACAGGTCTGAGGGGCTGAAGGGCCTTTAGCTGTGCTATCGAACTCTGTGACACACACACACGTGTTCTCTCATATGCACACCCACTCTTTGAACCCAGGGGGTATGTGACACTGTCACCCTTGTGAGGAAATGTGCTAATTTGTACTTAGCAGTGGAGATGGTATATTGGAAGGTGTATTAAACAGTGGAGCAGACGCACAGTGGGTCATGGACAGACACGACACATACAGCTAGAGACACACAGACACTCACACAGCTAGACATAGGCACGGGACACACACACACAGTTAGACAGAATCAAGCCAGACACACACACACAAGCAAAGACTGTTGAACACAGATGGATTCACACACAAACAGGTAGACAGGATTGCACTATCCACACATACCCAGACAACCCCATGGGCAAGTGGCTATCTCTGTTCGCATGCACAGACACAAATGGACTCTCTCACACGTACAGACATACAATCTCACACAGACACTGTCTCTCTCACAAACAGACATACACTCTCTCCCACACAGACACACTCTCACTAGCAGACATATACACACACACACACACTCTTACACGGACACCCTCTGTCTTACATGCACGCCCTCTCTTGTACACACACGCCCTGTCTTGTACACGCACGCCCTCCCCCTGACACACGCACATACTGTCTCTCTCTCTCTCTCTCACTCGCGCACACAAACACACTCTCTCTCTCTCTCTCACACACACCCTGAGCAGGGCTTTCCCACCTCTCTCTCTGCAGTGAAAGCTCCTTGACACCTCAGTGAGGAATCGGTGGAAGCTGTCCCTGGATGAGAATTGGAAGCTCTGTACCCAGACAGTGTGAACGTGTGAACTGTAGGGAGGGATGTCTCACAGAGCTGGCAAGCCGAGGGCATTGGAGAGGAGAGGAATTGAGAGTAATGTGAGGGAGCGGCTGTCAGAGACACCAGTTTTAAATAGTGGTCTGTTTCTGTCCTCGTCATTAAACACATTTCATTCAGTTCAGTTATCCTCAAATGTTAGTTTCCTCCTCCTGCTGCTCTCCCACACCATGGCTATAGTCGGGGAGTTCAATCTCACTGGAAGGGGTTTCACTCCCAACGCAGACTGT
>NW_025974049.1:7826-8711 GCF_021869965.1 Rhincodon typus
TTCCAGTCTGAGGGGCTACTCCCTGTTCAAGAACTGCACTTAGTCAGTAAGGTCATGTCAATCCACGCATTTCTCATCACCATCTCCCAGCCAGGGGCAGTCACTTCTCAGGCTGTAGAGTCACACAGCACAGATAAGGCTCTTCAGCCCATCGTGTCTGCACCAACAATAACAGCCACTAGAGGCGCACTAATCCCAATTTCCCGCACTTGTCCCATATCCATCAATGTTAGGACGTTTCAACTGCTTGTTCAGTTATTTCTTTTCAAGGCTGGAAGGTTTGCAGACTCCTCCGCCTTCCCAGGCCGTGTGTTCCAGATTCCCATTGGAAAAGGCAGCGATTAAAACCCCCCTCTCTGAGGCACCTCAGTGTTTCAAGCTCCCACTGAGCCCAGGCCTGTGTTTAGACAAATACAGCTTACTGCACAGGACAATCCCAAAGGCAGTGGTGAGGCAAGGAGCGAAGTTAATCCTTTACAATGCTGGGGGGGTGGGGGGCGAGAGAGAGAGAGAGCTGGGGCCCACAATCCTGGGGATTGATCCACCCCCACTCCTGACAGCCATTCATGTGTAGGTGGGATGGAGTAGGAGGAGGGGGTGACAGAGACAGGGATAGGGAGGGGGTGACAGATGGGGAGGAGATGTAGGGGCTGGAGGGGGTGACAGACATGGGGGGGGGGGGGCGGGGGGGGGTGGGGGTGAGAGGGATGGGGAGGGGGTGTAGGGGGCTGGAGGAGATGGCAGAGATCGGGAAAGGGTGGAGGGGCCGGAAGAGGTGACAGAGATAGTGAGGGGTGGAGGGGGCTGGAGGAGGTGACAGAGATAGGGAGGGGGTGGAGGGGCCGGAGGAGGTGACAGAGATAGGGAGGGGGTATAGGGGGCTGG
>NW_025974050.1:0-8709 GCF_021869965.1 Rhincodon typus
TGACAATGCAGCACTCCCTCAGAAATAACTCTCTGATTAAGCACTTCCTCTGTACTAAATCTCTGAAAATGTAACATTCTCTCATTACTGACCCTTTACAGTGCTGCACTGCCTCAGTACTCACTCACCAAAAGTGCAGCACTCCATTACTAGTGACCTTCTGACAGCGTGGCACTTCCCTAATATTGGTCCACTGACAGTGCGGCACTCCCTTAACACTGACCTACTCGCTGTGCAGCACTGCCCTAATATCAAACCTCCAGCTCTATCAGTGGGTCTGTCCTGAGCAAGTGCCCCATTGTCAGCACGTCAATTCTGAGGCAGTGACTCTATATCAGTGGGTCAACACTGAGGTAGTGCCTAAGAGGGTCAGAATTAGGGGAGTGCCTCACATTTAGAGGATCATTACTGAGGGACAGCCTCATGATCAGCGGGTCCGTACCTAGGGACTGCCTTATAGCCAGTGTGTCAGTTCTGAGGCAGTGTCTCAATGTAATAGATTTAGAAATGAGTCAGGAGGCACATGATTAGAAGGTCAGTAGTAAGCTATTGCAGCACTATCAGAGGGTCAGTACTCAGCGAGTTCCTCATTGACAGAGGGTCCATACTGAGGTATTGATGCACTGTTAGAGGGTTAGCACTGAGGGAGGGTTTCCTCGTCAGAGATTCAGAACTGAGAAAGTGCGTTATTGTCAGAGGCTCATTCCTGAGGGAGTGCCTCATTGTCAGAGAGACATAATCATACAGCACTCACTCAGTTCTAAACCTTAATATTGATCCTCTGAGAATGTGGCACTGCCTCAGCACCGACCTTCTGACAATGAGGCACTGCCTCAGGACTGACCCTCTGATAATGAGGTGATTCGTCAGTACTGAGCCATTGACAATGTGACACTCCATTAGTATTGACCTTCTGATAATAGGATTCTCCTCAAGTACTGACCCTCTGACGGTTCTGCACTGCCTCAGTACTGACCCTCTAAATGTCTGCCACTCTCTCAATTCTGACCTCCTTACAATCAGGCATTACCTCAATACTGACCGGGAAGGTGGCACTGCCTCAGCATTGACTGTATGACAATAAAGTACTCACTCTGGACTGACCATTCAACAATGACATACTGCTTCAGAAGTGACCCACTTCCAACAAGGCACACACTCAGTACTGACCCACTGATAATGATGCTCTCCCTCAGTACTGACCCTCTGAGAGTGCTGCACTACCTTAGGACTGACTCAATTGTGAACACCTTACAATGAGATACCGCCTCATTATTGAGCCTTTGATCATGAGGCGCAGACTCAGTTCTGACCCTATTACATTGACAGCGCAGCTCTTCTTCATTGTTGACCGTCTGGCAGTGCAGAATTCCCGCATGACTGACCCTCTCACAGTGCAGCATACCTTTAGTACTGAACCTCTGATCGTGCAGCTCTCCTCAGTACTGTCTCTAACAGTGCAGCATTCTCTTAGTATTGACTCTCTGACAGTACTTAGGGGAGTGCTGCACTGTTGGAGAGTCAGTACTGAGGAAGAGCTGCATTGTCAGAAGGCAAACATTAATGGAGTGCGAGGGTCAATTTTAAAGGTGTTTTGCACTGTCACAAATTAAAGATAGGGTGGCGCGGTGGCTCGGTAGTTAGCACTGCTGCCTCACAGCACCAGGGACTCAGGTTCGATTCCACTCTTTGGCGACCGTCTGTGTGGAGTTTGCACATTCTCCGTGTCTGTGCGGGTTTGTGTGCCCTCTGGGTGCTCCGGTTTCCTCCAAAAGTCCAAAGAGATGAACGCTCTGTGGTTTGGCTATGCTAAATTGCCCATAGTGCCCAAGGATGTTTAGGTTAGGTGGCTTAGACATGGGAAATATAGGGGAATGGGTCTGGGTGGGATGCTCTTCGGAGGGATGGTGTGGACGTGTTGGGCTGAATGGCCTGTTTCCACGCTGTAGGGATTCTTTGAATCAATATTCAGGGAGTGCTGCACTGTCAGAGGGTCAATGGTGAGACAGTGCTGCCCTGTGGGAGGCCAGTACTGAAAGGGAGCCGCCCTGTCAGAAGGTCATTATTAAGAGAATGCTCCAGTATCAGAGGGTCAATAGTAAGTGAGCACATCTTTCTCAAATGTCCTCAAAGGGTCAGTCGTCAGTTTAGTGCTGAGGAAATACCGGAATGTCAGAGGGTTAACATATGGCAGAAATGCACGATCAGAGGGTCAGTCATCAGTCCTCCCGAGTGTATTGTACTGTTGGAGGGTCAGTACTAAGGGAGTGTCTCATAGTCAGAGGGTCAGCTCTCTGGCAGTGCTTCTTTGTCAGTGTGCCACTTCCTTAACGCTGACCCTGTGAGAGTGCAGCATTCCCTTAATAATGGCCTTCCAACAGAGCGGCACTCCCTCAGTGAAGACACTCTGACAATGCAGCTTTCCCTCACTACTGACCCTCTGACAGCGCAGCATTCTGTCATCATTGACCCTCTGACACTGTCGCATATCCTTCATATTGACCCTCCGACATTGTGGTACTCCCTCAGTGATGATACTCTGACAATGCAGCACTCCCTCAGTACTAACTCTCTGATTAAGCACTCTCTCAGTGCTAAGCCTCTGACAATGGAGAAATCTCTCATTACTGACCCTTTGCTGTGCTGCTCTGCCTGAGCACTCACTCGCTGAAGTTGCAGTACTCCAGTAATAGCTGCCGTCCGACAGTGTATCACTTCCTTAATATTGACCCTCGATAGTGGAGCACTCCCTTAATTTGGATACTGTAGCATTCTTTTAATATTTGCCTGCTCACAGATCAGCACTCCCCTGATATCAAACTTCTGAGGATGAAATACTCCTTTAATATTAACAATCTGAGAGTGCAGCATTCCCTCGGTGCGAACTCTCTGCCAGTGCAGTACTCCCTTATTATCGGACCACAAGCAGTGTGGCACTCCCTGAATACTGGCCCACCAACAATGCAGCACTCCCTGAATATTGGCCATCGAGATGCGTCATCCCCTCAATATTGACCTGTTCGCAGTGCAGTACTCTCTTAATATCAAACCTCTGTCAGATGGGCCGCACTGAAGGAGTGCCCATTGTCATTAGGTCAATTGTGAGGCAGAGCCACTTTGTCAGAGGGTCAATACTGAGGTCGTGCCTCATTTTTAGAGGGTCAGAATTAAGAAGGGCCTCACAACACAGGGTCAGTACTGAGGTAGTGTAGCACTGTCAGAGGATCAGTTGAGGGACTGTCTTATTGTCAGTGGGTCAGTTCTGAGGCAGTGCCTCCATGTAATGGATTTAGAATTGAGGGAGGATGACATGATTAGGAGGTCAGTAGTAAGGTATTGCAGTCAGAGTGTCACTACTAAGGGAGTACATCATTGTCATAGTGTCTGTACTGAGTAATTGAAGAACTGTCAGAGGCTAAGTCCTGAGGGAGTGCTTCCTTGACAATGACTCCCTTTGCAGGGCTATCACGTCATTTCTGGAGAATCAGACTTGAAGTGGTCACCCATTGAGACAGAATCAGTTCTGATGTTAAGGCCTCATTATCAGAGCGTCACGACTGAAGGAGTTGTAAGCGGGTCAATTCTGAAGCAGTGCCTCATTGTAAGGGGGTCAGAATTGTGGGTGTGCCTCACGATTGAAGAGTCAGTACTGAGGTACTTCAGCTCCACCAGAGGGTCAGTTCTGAGGCACTACCTCACGCCTGGAGGGTCAGCCCTGAAATACTGCCACATTGTCAGAGTGTCTGTTATGAGGCAGTGTCTCTTTGTCAGAGTGTCTGTAACTGTTCTGCAATGCGGTCACTCAGACGACACTTCATTTCCCTAATGAGATGCTTTCAGCGGGTCGATTGTGAGGCAGTGCTAAATTTAATGGGATCAGGATTTAGAGGATCACATTTAGAGGATCAATACTGAGGACTGCAGCACTATCAGAGGGTAAGTACTGAGGGAGGGCCTTATCGTCAGCGGGTCACTACAGAGGCAGTGCCTCTTTGGAAGGGGGTCGGTCAGTCTGTTCTGAGGATTGATACAGGGTCAACACTGAAGAAGTGCCTCATTGTCAGAGAGTCTGTTCTGAGGCAGTGCCTCAGTGTCATGGGGATGGATTGAACGAGGACCATATGATTAGTGGGTTACGTCTGAGGTAGTGAAGCATTGTCAGACGGTCAGAACCGTGGAGTGCATTATAGTCAGTGGGTCAATACTGAATCAATGGTCAAAACTGGGGGTGTGCCACACGATCACAGAGTCAGTACTGAGGTATTGTAGCGGTGTCAGAGGGTCAGAACTGTGGGAGTGCATTATTGTCAGAGTTACATGCTGAACCAGTGCCTCATTTAAGGAGGTCGGAATTGAGGAAGTTCATCATGTTTACAGGGTCATTACTGAGGAAGGGCCCCGTAATTAGCAGGTCAGCAGATCAGCCTTGTTATCACGAGGTCAGTTCTGAGGCAGTGTCTCATTGTCAGAGGGTGAGCATTAAGGGAGTGACTCGTTGTTAGATGATCCATTCCGAGGCAGTGCCTCAATGTGATGGAGTCAGAATAGAGGGAGGATCAAATGTCAGGGGCTCAATATTGTGGTATTGAAGAACTGTGAGAGTGTCAGCACTGAGGTAATGCAGCACTGTCAGAAAGTCAGGATTGAGGGAGGGACTCATTATTCAAAGGGTCGGTACTGAAGGAGTACCTTATTGTCAGCCGGTCAGTTCTGAGGCAGTGCCACTTTGTCAGAGGAACTGTTCTGAGAGATTGCCTCATTGTCAGAGGATCTGGTGTGAGGCACTGCCCCGATGTAATAGGGTCAGAATTGAGGGAACGCAACATGCTTATCAGGTCAGTCCTGAAGTAGTGCAGCACTACCAGAAGGGCCGTTCTGAGGCAGTCCCTTTTTGTCAGAGGGTCAATACTGAGTCAGTCCCTCATTCTAAGCGGGTCAGAATTGAGGGTATGCCACATGATTAGAGGATCAGTATTGAAGTAGTGCAGTACTGTCAGAGGATCAGTACTGAGGGTGTGCCTCATTGTCAGACGGCCAGTACTGAGATAATTAAGCACTGTCAGTGGGACTCTGGGCTTCAGTACGAGAAGATCAAAGTAAAAAAGCATGAAAGTGATGCTAAACCTTTATAAAGTAGTGCTGTCAGCTCCAGTTGAGTACGCAGTGAATTATGACCACCATATTTTAGGAAGGACATTAAGGACATTTAGGAAGGACCCTGGAAAGGGAGGAAAGGAAATTGAGCAGAATGACAGCAGCATTCCATCCAGGAGGTGGAAGCATACTTGGAAATTTGGGTCCCTGTCTTTAAACTCAATTGCAGTAAAAAATAAAATGTGAGAGTGTTTTAGATAGTTAGATGGGCTTCAGATTGGTTTCGGTGCAACATCGGGGGCCGAAGGGCCTGTACTGCGCTGTAATGTTCTATGTAAAGTTCTATGGTCTACGCTATTATAAGCGGGAGACAGGAATGAGGGCTAAAAGGTCAATACAAAGTTACAGGGTGAGGGAGATTAAAGATCAAGTTCACCATTGAACTCAAAGCAAAGGCAAAGGTAACGAAAACAGAAACTGTTGGAAAAGTTCATCAGGTCTGGCAGCCTCTGTGGAGGCAAAAAAACAGAGTTAAAGTTCTAGGTCCGTTGACCCTTCCACAGAACAAAAAAACAGTGGTAATGGTTGTTGAGAAGAGACAAAACATTGGTCTACATTCAGTACTGAGTTCAACAGCTTTAGACCCATTAACACAGTCCTCTGATTGGATGTACTTTCGCCTATTGATGCATCCTGTCTTCATGCTTTATTTCCTTTTCAATCAGATCTTCATTCTACCATTAACACCTGCTCTGGAGCAATGCTTTGTCTCTCCTCTACTACTATTACTACTCTCTTTCCACTTTTATTCGTTGGCACACTTTGACCTGCAAACCCCCTCACTCTCTAATTTACGGTAATAATCGCTTCTGTTCCAAATATTTCTCTATCCCCTTTCGACAAGATCATATCCATCAAATTGCTGCTTTACTTCAAGAGCAGAACGTTTCACTGGACTCAAAACAGTAACTTCCTCTTTCCACATAGTGGGGCGGGGGCGTCGGTGCCTGGGGAGGGGCCGCATTATCGACGCGGGGTGGTGCGGGGAACGTTCTCGGTGCTGACGGTGTCTGTATAGAATTTGAAAACAAGAGACCTCGCGCTTGCGGGGGCACGCACCTATACTCACCTCCGCTGGCGCTCTTTCCTCGGTGTGGGCGTGGTCGTGGTCGTGGTCGAGCTTTAGAACATAAGCACAAGGAGCAGGAGTAGGCCGTCCGCCCTTCGAGCCTGCTCCGCCATTCAATAAGATCATGGCTGATCTTTTCGTGGACTCAGATCCACTCACCCGCGTTCTCACCATACCCATTAATTCCTTTATTGTTCAAAAAAAAATCTGCCCTTTCTTTAAAAACGTTCACTGAAGGAGCATCAACTCCTTCACTGGGCTTGGAATTCCATAGATTAACAACCATCTGGGTGAAGAAGTTCCATCTCAATTCACTCTTACCCCAGCCTCCACTGATTGGAGCAACCGCATGTCATAGGCGTCGCCCCGGTCCTCACGTTCATAGGCGGGGCTCATGCACCGACCTTGTCATCTGATTTGTTAAACAGTCGCGCCCGACCCCTTTTGCTCACGTGGGGTTTGGACACGGACTTGTGGTCACATGTTTCCTAGTGACTAATTCGTTGCCGAACACCTGGTCTTTCTTCGTCCATAGTTCTATACTTTTAACCTGGTGTGTACCTGAGGTTGGAAGGCTGTTTCTGGGTATACCATCTTTGTTGAGCCTTGCACGAACTCTTCCGTGAGGCTTGTTCCTCAGTCTTGGCTCTGTATGTTACCCTGTCTGTTGGGGCCATGATATGATGGCTCTCAGGGCAGGTTGAGTTGAGTTGATGAGTGGGTAAGTACGCAGCAGATGAATCATCTCTCGGAAAGATGTGACGTTATCTACTTTAGGGGCAAAAACTGAACAGCCATTTATTATCTGAATGGTGATAGATTGGGAAAGGGCTGGGTGCACTGAGAACTTAGTGCCCTTGTACCTGTCGCTGAAAGCAAGTATGACCCTGAACCTGACCATGACCCTGACCCTTACCCTGACCCTGATCCTATTTCAGGTGGTGAACAAGGCAGATGATTTGTTGACTTCCTAATTGAGGTGGTTCATGGATTGGTTATAGTGACAGTGAGTGAAAGATTTACCAGACTGATTTCTGGGATGCTGCTATTGAGAGATGAAGGGAGACTGGATCAGTCAGGGCTATATTCGTGGGAGTTTAAATGAAGAACGGGCATCTGGTGGAAGCCTATAAATTTAAAGAGGACTGGACAAGGTAGATTCAGTAAGGATGTCCTCAATGACTTCGGAGTCTTGAAATAGGGCTGAGAGTCAAGGAGGAAAAGGAAATCATTTAGGAAATGAGGAGAAATGTCTTCACCCAGACAGAGGTCAACCTGTGGAATTCTGTCTGGCAACTGTTGAGGTCAAACCATTGACTATTTTCAAAGGGAAATTGGATATGGTACTTAGGGCTAAAGAGAACAAAGACAGTGGGTAGAAACAGTGTGAGTTCAATGATCAGTCATGATCATGTTGAAAGGTGGAACAGGCTCGAAGTGCTTACTCCTATTTTTCTATGTTTCTATGAACCAAAGGAGACAAGATTGACTGGAATGACCCCATGGGTGACGACTTCAGGGTTTTTAAAATTCATTTGTGAGATCTAAAGATCGCTGGCTGGTCCAGCTTTATTGGCTGCCATTAGTTGCCCCATGAGAAGGTGGTGTTAAGTTGCCTTGTTGAACCACTCCAGTCCTTGTGCTGACAGTTGACCCACAATCATTAGAATCCCTACAATGTGGAAACAGGCCATTTGACCCAACAAGTCCATAATGACTCCAAAAAGCATTCCACCCGACTGATCCCCCCACCTTATTCCTTGTCACCCTGCACTTCCCATGGATAATTCACATAAGTACTCATCCCTGGACACAATGGGCAATTTAGCGTGGCCAATTCACCTAATCCATACATCTTTAGTCTGTAGGAGGAACCTGGAGCACCTGGAGGATACCCACAAAGACATGGGAAGAATGTGCAAACCCCAACACACAGTCACCTGAGACTGAATTGAACCCAGATCTCTGGTGTTGTGAGGCAGCAGTGCTAACCACTGGCCATTGTGCAGCTTGTAAGGACAATATTGTTAGGAAGGGAGGTCCAGGGTTTTGACCCAGCGTCAGTGAAGGAATGGTGACGTATTTAAAGTTTGGAGGGGATCTTGTAGGCAGTGGTATTCCCATGTATCTGCTGCCCTTGTCCTTCTCGATGGAAGTAGTCACGTGTTTGGAAAGTGCTGTCTGAGGATTTTTGGTGGAATTTCGGCAGTGTACCTTGTAGATGGCACACACTGCTGCTACTAAGTGCTCGTGGTGGATGGAGTGAATGTTTGTGGATACGGTGCCAATCAAGTGGGCTGCTTTATCGTGAACAGCGTTGAACTTCTTGTGTTTTTGGAGCTGCACCTGTCCAGGCAAGTGGGAAATATTCCATCACACGCCTGAGTTGTGTCGTAATGTGGAGAGATTCAGAAGCTTAGGTTGTACTTAGCCTTCTGAATGATGAAAAGTCTGCAGAGTGACTACCCCTCCTGGAACTTGCCAGT
>NW_025974051.1:0-887 GCF_021869965.1 Rhincodon typus
TTTTTTTGGTGGGGGTGGGGAGGGGGAAGACTTAAAGTGCAAAATTACCTACCTTCACACTTAGTAATGCTTCTGGATCTCAGTCTTGGGACCCACTGTCTCTATCTTTCTTTTCTTGGAACACATCTTTTTTATAAAAAGCTAGAACAGCACTTGAAACACTCAAGTATTTGGTACCAGTCAGTTTTTGATTGTTCCCATTTTAACACTTCATAGAATCCCTGCAGTGTGGAAGCAGGCCATTTGGCCCATCAAGCCAACACTAACCCTCCAAAGACACCCAGACGTACCTCCCCTTCCCTTTCACCCTGCATTCCCACGGCCAATCCACCTAACCTGCACATTTTTCGACTGTGGGAGGAAACTGGAGCACCCGGAAGAAACCCAGGCAGACATGGGGAGAATGTGCAAACTCCACACAGACCCAAGGATGGAACCCGGGTCCCTGGTGCTGTGAGGCAACAGTGCTAACTATTGAGCCACCGTGCAGCAGGCCCATGACAGAAATGGGGGTGGTATGGTGGCTCAGTGGTTAGCAGTGCTGCCTCACAGCACCAGGGACCTGGGTTCAATTCCACCCTCGGGTGACTGTCTGTGTGGAATTTGCACATTCTGTGTCAGCATGAGTTTCCTCCGGGTGCTTGGTTTCCTCCCACAGTCAAAAGATGCGCAGGTTAGGTGGATTGGCCATACTAAATTGCCCATAGTATCCAGTGATGTGTAGGTCATGTGGATTAGCCATGGGAAATGCAGTGTTACAGGGATGGGTCTGGGTGGGATGTTCTTTGCAGAGTTCGTGGTCTTGTTGGGCTGAATGGCCTGCTTCCACACTGTAGGGATTCTGTAAAAAAAACTGACTTCAAAATATCGCATTTGTTGGGGGGGGG
>NW_025974051.1:987-3972 GCF_021869965.1 Rhincodon typus
GGTGTGTGCAAAGGGGAGTGGGAGTAAGCAGATAATTCACAGGCTGTGTGGAACAAATCACTACTGCTTGTGAACTACAATATGGAAGAGAGCAGTTTGGTGTTGTGGCTGGTTTGGGGCAGGTTGTGAGACACAAGGTAATTTTTGTAGACAACAGCTCCCTGTGGAACATCACTCACAATATCTTTTCACTTCAATGTACCCCTATCTCTGTCAACTGACCACTGCTCAACATGGCACAACACAGCATGCCATTACTTGTCCCACAAGTCCCTTGTATAGTAACTCTGCCTTTTTTTTGGAATGCCACCTAAACCACAAAATTTTCTTGATCCTCAGATTTATTCACAGAATATGATTAAAAGTATTGTGGATGCTGGAGATTGGAAATAAAAATATAGACTGCTGGAAAAACTCAACTAGTCTGGTAGCATTTGTGTAGAGAAAAACAGAGTTAACACTTCAAGACAAATATGACTCTTTAGAGAGCATCGGGCTTGAAACATTAACTCTTTCTCTCTCCACAGATGCTGCCAGACTTAATGAGCTTTTTCAACATTTTGTTTTTTTATTTCTGTCAAGCATAAGCTGCTTTTTAGGGATCTATCCTGACTAGTCCAAGTTAACTTTTTTTTTCCCAGAGGCACCTTTCTTTTCCTCGGCACCAATCTGAAGCATTAGTCTCTACAAACGCTGTCTGACCCAATTATTTCCAGTACTTTATTTCAAATCTCCAGCACTCGTAGTGTTTTACATTCATGTATTCAGCGTGTGCTTTTCCAAATATCCATTACAAAAAAAATCCATACTGTTAATCCAGGTTGCCTTTTCCTTCCACATGATTGTGGCAAAATTTATGTTTATCATGTTATCATTTGTTATTTTCCAGTCAAGAATATCTTGCCTTGATTTTTCTTAGATTGAATAATATTCCAGTTACTAAAACCTGCCTGCTCTTAAACTAACTTGTACTATTTCATTACCCAAAGCCAGGACAAATTAGAGTCACCTCATGTGTGGAAAAAAGAATCCATGACTCTGCAATTTTATTTCCTTTCTACCTCCTAAATTCTTGCGCTCATATCCTGTTGTTTCAACCGTTCTCCTCTTGTAACTCTTCTACCTTCTATGGAGCTAAGGTTTGATTTTCTTTGCAAGCACAAAGATTACTCCCTTGCTTTTCCTTTCAGTTTATATCAACTACAGTTCGAGCTAATCACGCAAGTATACTGGTCCTGGCTTCTATTGGTCTGCCAGGGCAGGTCACTTCACTCTTAAGAATTTGGATACATCCCTCCTGCAAAATGTCTTCCACCAATATATTCTTCCCATGTCTATCTTTTCCATGACACTGGTAGTAATTTTGATATTAGTTACAAGTTAGAAGCTTTCCTGGAATAGCACCCATGCTGTCAACTTTTGCTGTTATATAGATTCCAGTGTATCTTATACCAGCACCTCAAAAATCCTGACCATAATGAATACTACAGTTACTATAACTAGTGGAAATGACATCAAATGGGATATTCCAGTCTGTGGAACAATAAATCAAAGTCATAGATTTTGCTGTTGAGACCAGGGCAAATTACTATCTCTTCCTGTAGCACAGCAGCCTGCATTTTGTCCTTGATCAGGTGCAGTGGACATAAAAATGCTGCATCTTGTCTCAAGAGACTGCTGACAACTTACAAAGCCTTTTGATGGACAGATTTAGTTCAACAGACATAGCAGTATGCCCTCATAATCCAATTAGATCCCTGTTGATAAATTTGCTTTCATGGCCAAAACTTTTATGATCCCAAAAGAGACCCAAGAACTAGTAGATGCCAAGATTTTCCAAGATTCCCTAGATTCAAGGAAGGTTCCATTAGATTAAAAAATTAGCAAATGTAACTCCTTTATCCAAAAAGGGAGACAGAAAGCAGGAAACTATAAGGCAATTCGTTTAACATCTAGCACAGGGAAAACGTGAGAAATTATTATTAAAGGTGTTATAGCAAGACACTTGGAGAAGTTTGAAGTAATCAGGCATAGTCAATATACTTTTGTATAAAGGAAATCATGTTGAACTAAATTATTGGAGTCGAGGAAGTACCAAATGCTGTGAATTAAGGGGAAATTGGTTGATACATTACACTTGAATCTCTCAAAAGCATATGATAAGATGCCAGGTCAAAGGTTATTGTGGAACATAAAAGGCTTTTGGTGTAGGGGTACCATATGGGCATGGATAGAAGATTGGCAAGCTAATAGAAGACAGTAAATGCGTAATTTCCTGGCTGGCAAGGTGCAACAAATCGTATGGCACAGGGATCAGAGTGGGGGCCTCAATTGCTTACAATTTACATAAATGACTTGGATGAAGAGATGGAAGGTATGGTTGCTAAATTCGCTGATGACACAAAGATAAGTAGAAAAGCATAAAGAGACTACAAAGGGATGCAGCTAAGTGAATGGGAAAAGATCTAGCAAATACAGTATCAAAGGAAAATGGAAAGATGCCCATTTTTGCAGGAAGAATAAAAATAAGCATATTATCTAAATGGTGAGATTCCAGAGTTCTGCGATGCAGAAGGACCTGGGTACCCAGGTGCATGAATCTCAAATGGTCAGCATGCAGGTACAATAAGTAATAACAAAAACTAATAGAATGTTATAATTTACATTGAGAGGAATTGAATACCAAAGTATGGACATTATGTTTCAGTTAAAAAAGGGCAGAGAAACCATGTCTGGAGTACTGTGTACAATATTGGTCTTACTTTTTATTCATTCACGAGATGAGGGCATCGCTGGCTAGACAGCATTTATTTCCCATTCCTAATTGCCCAGAGGGCAGTTAAGAGTCAACCACATTGTTGTGGGTCTGGAGTTACATGTAGGCCAGACCAGGTAAGGATGGCAGTTTCCTTCCCTAAAGGACATTAGTGAACCAGATAGGTTTTTCCAACAATCGACAATGGATTCATGGTCATCATTAGATTC
>NW_025974051.1:4072-8709 GCF_021869965.1 Rhincodon typus
CTCCCCCAACCCCGCCCCAAGGAGTCATCTGGTGTAAGGAAGAACGCAATGCATTTGAAGCAGTTCGGAGACTATTTACTAGATTAATATCTGGAAGAGGCAGATTGTTTTAGGAGGAAGGTTGGACAGGCTAGGCTTGTATCTGGAGTTTAGGAGAATACAATGTATCTTGATTGAAGCATACAAGACCATGAGAAGTCTTCACAGGGTGAATGCGAAAAGAATGGTTCCTCTTGTGGGAGGATCGGGGTGCTGGTGTCACTGTTTTAAAAAAAAAGGGATCACCTATTTAGGACAGATATGACAGGAGCTTCTTTCCCCCCCTCCCACGGAGAAACCGGAGTACCTTTGGCAGAGATGGGTGGATTCTTGGCTAATGAGGGAATGAAAGGTTAATGAGGGTAGGTAGGAATGTGGAGTAATCCAATCATCCAGTGATTGGCAGAACAGGTTTGAAGGGCAGAATGGCTTATTTCTGCTCTTCCTTCAGATGTACTCCATAAGAATACAGCCAAGAATTCATGGTAAGATCTAAATGAGATCCAAAAGAAAGTTTCCAATGCAGGGTCAAGTTCCGTGGAATCAGTACACTCCATCATTAGACAACTTAGTGAATACCACTGTATATTTGACGTTCTGGCCCAAAGTATCTGAGTGATGTCGTTATCTTCCATGTCTTAAATCAATATTTCTAGTTGCCAGGAGGTCGAAGTGCTGTGGAGAGACTGTTTGCTTCTTATGGCAGGATCAGGACTCTCACCAACTCATTGAATGCCTTATTTAAATAATTAAATTGGTTATGCTGCATGATCCGATTCCCTAGTATATTGCCTGGGTAATGTGCCAGATACACCCCCAGATCAGTATTTCCTAACAAGAATTTGTATGTGTCTCAAAGCGGGGGAAAAAAACAAGTGAAAATGGTGAAATCAGAATGTCATTCAAATACAGGAGCGCCTAAGCAGATGGTCTTTATTTTATGTAAATTACATATTTTGCTCATTATTGCTAATATATCTCTGCTGCCAACGAACTCTGCACTCATGCATGAAAGATCCTTACTGCAGCCACGCAAGAACATTCTTGATTAGGTTTCCCAATTTTAACATGCTGTTCAGACTAATGAGAAATTTTGTGCTTTATTTTTAAGTAAGTGTAATTTGTGCACTAGTCAGATTTGACACATCACGACCCTCTCTATTTTGCTGCAGTACACAGCATCGTGCTTGTATAGTCTGCAAAACAAGTCAGAGAAACCAGATAGCAAAGATAGAATTTCTACTAATGCTGCTTGGTCAACTAGAGGAATAAAAGGGCAGTAGGAGTATTCTCAAAAGGGAAATCAGGAGGGTAAAAAGGGGACATGAGATAGCTTTGGCAAGTATGGTTAAAGAGAATCCAAAGAGATCCTACAAATACATTAGGGACAAAAGAGTCACGAGAGAGAGAATAGGGCCCCTTAAAGATCAGAAAGGCCGTCAACGTGTGGAACTGCAGGAGATGGGCAAGATACTAAACGAGTATTTCGCGACAGTAAATACTGTGGAGAAGGATGTGGAAGCTGGAGAACTTGGAGAAATAAATAATGATGTCTTGAAAAGCCTCCATATTAGAGGTGGCGGTGCTGGATGTTTTAAAACGCATAAAGGTGGATACATTCCTCGGACCTGATCAAGTGTATCCCAGAACTCTGTGGGACACAAAGGAAGGGACTGCTGGGCTCTTTACCGAGATATCTATACCATCGATAGCCACAGGTGACATGCCGGAAGACTGGAGGTTGGCTAATGTGGTACCATTATATAAGAAAGGTGGTAAGGATAAGCCAGGGAACTATAGACCGGCGAGCCTGACATCAGTGATAGGTAAGTTGTTGGAGGGAATTCTGAGGCACAGGATTTACATGTATTTAGAAAGGCAAAGACTGATTAGGGATAGTCAACATGGCTTACTGCGTGGGTAATCATGTCTCACTAATTTCATTGAGTTTTTTGAAGAAGTGACAAAGAAGATTGAAGAAGGCAGAGAGGTGGACGCTGTCTATATGGACTTCAGCAAGGCGTTCAACAAGGCTCCGCATGGTAGACTGGTTAGCAAGATTAGATCACACAGATACCGTGTGGATGCAAAATTGGCTCGAAGGTAGGAGACAGAGGGTGACTGGAGGCCTGTGACCAGCAGTGTGCCGTAAGGATCGGAGCTGAGTCCACTGCTTTTTGTCATTTATGTAAATTATTTGGATGTGAATATAGGAGGTTTGATTAATAAGTTTGCAGATGACACCAAAATTGGTGTAGTGGACAGCAAAGATTACCTCAAGAGTACAACAGGACCTTGATCAAATGGGCCACTGGGCCGAGGAGTGGCAGACGAAGTTTAATTTAGATGAATGGGAGGTGTTGCACTTTGGGGTAAGGCAAATCAGGGCAGGATGTATACACTTAATATCAGGGTCCTGGGGAGTGCTGTTGAACAAAGACCTTGGGGTATAGGTTCATTGAAAGTGGTGTTGCAGGTACACAGCTTAGTGAGGACGACTTTTGGTACACTTGTCTTTATTAGTCAGTGCATTGAGTATCGAAGTTGGGACGTCATGTTGTGGCTGTACAGGACATTGGTTAGGCCACTTTTGGAATACTGCATTCAATTCTGGTCTCCCTGCTGTAGGAAATATGTTGTGAAACTTGAAAGGGTTCAGAAAAGGTTGACAAGCATGTTGCCAGGGTTGGAGGCTGAACAGGCTGGGGCTATTTCCCCTGGAGCATCGGAGACTGAGGGGTGACCTTATAGAAGTTTATAAAATCATGAGGGGCATGGAGAAGGCGAATAGCTAAGATCTTTTGCCCAGGATAGGGGAGTCCAAAACTAGAGGGCATAGGTTTAAGGTGAGAGGGGAAAGATTTAAAAGGGACCTAAGGGGTAACTCTTTCACGCAGAGGGTGGTGTGTGTATGGAATGAGCTGCCAGAGGAAGTGGTGGAGGCTGGTACAATTACAACATTTAAAAGGCATCTGGATGGGTTTATGAATAGGAAGGGTTTGGAGGGATTTGGGCGAAATGCTAGCAAACAGGACTAGATTAACTTAGGATATCTGGTTGCATGGACAAGTTGGACCAAAGCATCTGTTTCTGCGTTGTACAACTTTATAACTCTATATATACTCCTCCCACAGGAACATATCCCACTTGAGTTCAAAAAGCTTGTGCCCAAATTGACGACAGTCAAGTCTTAGGAATTCCCAAATGTAAGCAGGAGTACAGTTGGGGACTTCAAATCAGTTAAAATCATACAACTTACTAGTAGAGCATACTGGTAAGCTCCTTGCTGCATGTCAATGCGGAATCATCCAAGCCATTAGGTGGGTAGTTTGCAGAGATATTTAGAGCCAAGAGCAGCCTCCCATGACAGGTCAATTCTCCAATTTCCGTTAATAAAATAAATTGGCTGGGTAATCACTAATAATAGTCTGTGATACTCCAGATCTACATGTCTCAGGTAATAAATTATGGATTCCACCAAAGTGAATCAACTGGATTTTTATCTTCCTTTTGCAGTTAGCCATCTTGAAGGCAATTCAACTCAAACAATACCATTTATCATGATACCCCTTTCAATGTTTCCTCTGTGCACTAGCGCACAGCAACCTGAAAGCCATCACAAAAGTCATACATCAACATGACACCCTTTTAAGTGCGCATGACTGCACAAAAACAATTTAAGAGACCTCTCACTTATTTATACAGATCTCACACATATTTATACGGTGACTACAAAGGTCTGAAGATAATAATTTGAGGGGTGGTGATGACCTCAGTTTTCTTGCTAGACTAGTAATTCAGAGACCCAGGTAATGTTCTGGAGGATTTAGGAATTTGAAATTAAAAAACTCCTGAAATTAAAAGTGCAGCGATGACCATGAAACCATTGTTACTCGATGGAAAAACTCACCTGGTTCATTAAAGTCTTTGAAGGCTGTCACCTTTACCTGGCCTACATGTGACTCCAGACCCACAGCGACATGGCTGACTTGTAACGGCCCGCTGAAATGACTGAGCAAAGCACACAGTTGCAGAAACCACTACAGAGCTTAAAAAATGAAACTAGACAGTCACAACTACGCAGTAGACAGGGAGGCACAGTGGTATACAGTCAGGAGGGAGTTGCTCCGAGTTCTCTTCATGGACTCCAGGCCCCATGAAGTCTCATGGTATCAGGTCAAACATGAGCAAGGAAATCGCCTGCTGATGACCAAATACCGCACAAATCAGGGGAAAAGCTCTCTGCTGGTTGGAGCTCTAAGTAGCACACAGGAAAATGGTCATGGTTGTTGGAGATCAGTCATCTCAGCTCCAGGCCATCGCAGCAGGAGTTCCTCAGGACAGCGGCCGAGGTTCAACCTTCTTCAGCTGCTTCATCAATGATCTTCCCTCCATCTTAAGGTCAGAATTGGGGATACTCGCTCATAATTGTACAATGTTCAGAATCACTGATGGCTCCTCGGGTACTGAAGTGGTCCACATGCAAATGAAGCAAGACTTAGACAATAAGAGATAACAAGGTGTACAGCTGGATGAACCCTTCTTCAGAAAGGAGGCCTGAAACGTCAGCCTTCCTGCTCCTCTGATGCTGCTTGGCC
>NW_025974052.1:0-3361 GCF_021869965.1 Rhincodon typus
GAGGACTGGCACTGGACCTGCCCGTGCTTCCCCCCCAGGTCAAATAGCCCTTGGCTGCCCTCACTCTGCTGGCTGTCTCCATAGAGTGCCCAGACCATGGAAGCTAAGCCCAGCAAGTGAGAGGGCCGTCGGGGGGGTGTGGAGTGTGGTAAATTGAGGGTACAACCCAGTAAGTGTACACAGATATAAAACAGCAAGGCCTTTGTAAAATCTGCTCTGCGTGGGTTTAATGCAGAGAGGAATGTTGCCCAGTTGTATGGGAGTTATGTCTGCCTTTGGCAGTTTGAAGTACTGTGGGAAAGCCGAACCTGAAAGCTCAGCTCTGTCGCTCCACCGGGCATTTGCTATAGCTGCATCAAATAGTCTTCTCTTTAACAAATTCGCTGGGTGATGTGTGGGAGACAGAGGTTGAGTGGGGGAGGGGGCACACGGTTTTGATTTGCCCCTTGAGATCAGAATCCATTAGCCTGCCATCCAGATGCAGCCAAACTAAACAATTCCGATCACAGATTGCCAACCACTCACTGGCCTTTAGGTCCTCTGATGCTGTGGCAATACTGTGCTGCTCGTTATTCTACACGTTTCTCATCATTGACTCAAAACTAGCTGGAAAAGTATCCGTTTCCAACAAAAGGGTAGGGATGGCAATGTACCCAAATTTGGAAGGGGCTGGGTAACTGGATTCAAATGGTTTAATGGAGGGCTAGGTGGCACTACAGAAATGTAGGAAGCGTTTGTGATCTTGGTACTGTTGAACACAGAACCTACTGAAATGTCAACTGTTGCTACGCTTTCTTTCCTACAACGATTAGTTTAAAAAGATTGTTTAGCTTGGGAAGATGTGAACAGAATTGTCGTTCTAATTCCATCCCGGCCTCTTGTGTATCCCTGATTTTAATTCCCACCCCCCGACCACCTCGATTAGTGGTCGTGCTTATATGCTGCCTGAGCCCCAACCTCTGGAATTCCCTCCCTGTGCCTCTCTGCCTTGTTCTCCTCCTTTAAATCCCTCCTCAAATCCTACCTCTTTGGCCAAGCTTTAGCCATCTGATCGAAAATATGTGGCCCAGTGTAATACATTTTCAGTCGCTCCAGCGAAACACTTCGGGGCCATTTTTTTGTTGAGCTGCATTAAAGGTGCTATGCAAATGCAGGCGATTGTTATAGTGGCGGTGCTGACTAGACCTTTTGTATAAAATCCTGGGAAAGACTCTAAGGAGTGTGGTACGGTGTTACAGTGAATTTCAAACCTGGTCTACGTTATCAGAATAGCTTTCCCTTTGCGATGGTTGTGAAGAAGGGCCTAGGCCCGAAACGTCAGCTTTCCTGCTCCTCTGATGCTGCTTGGCCTGCTGTGTTCATCCAGCTCTACACCTTGTTATGTCTCTTCCGTTTGCGATGGTTGTGAGGGTGTTCCACCAATTGCCTTTCAATCGCGCCTTAATGCCCTTAGGTGCTGCTTCACAAATGAAAAATCGGATCCGAGCCATAGAGATAGAGAAGTAGTTCTTTTTTCACAGGGAAATTCCAGAGCACAGGGCCTTGACAGCTGAAGGCATGGTTGCCAATGGTGCACTGATTAAAATCAGGGATGTTTCAGAGACCAGAATTGGAAAAAAAAAATGCAGAACACTCATTAATCCAGTTCCCAGTGGAAGTGCACTCTGTAAATACTCCTGATGTGACACTGGGTAATAGGTTTCCCAAGTTGCTCCAATGTTACCACACTTTTGACAAAAGATCATAAGCCTCAAACCCCAGAATTTCTCAGCAGATTGGCAGCAGGCCAGAAACTGCACTTGACTCTCAAAAACTGCATTCATAGTCATACTCACCAACCATCCTCCCTGAAGGAATTCGACAAGACTGTATAAGGTTAAAAATCACACAACATCAGGTTATAGTCCAACAGGTTTATTTGAAGACACAAGCTTTTGGAATCTCACCCCTTCTTCAGGTGAAACTGGCACCTCCACATCATGTCAACATTGTGTGACACTGAAAAGTGTTTATTGGTGTTGGGGTTGATGAGGAGGGCTTAATGCCTACTATTAGGAAGTGCTGGGTTCACTAGGTCTAAACCAACAGGATTTAATAGCAGCATTAACCAATTTATTTGAGAAAAGCAATCCCTATGGCAATGCATTGACCAACCAGAGTCTGGATGCCTGCTTTGAATTCAAATGAAGCTCTGACAGTCAACTGATCCTTGGCACATTCTCCATGGCACTGGCTCTACTAATCCGAGTCCACTCGCTAACCAGTCAACAGCACTGTCTCATGCAGTATAAACTGTCGTTCTCTTGGAGATTTGGCATTCTTGCAATTCTGTCCTGATGAGGGCAAAATAAATACTTCAACATTCTGCCGTTTTTATTCAGTAGATCATCAGTGACATTGGCACCTCTGCTCCTTTGAAACGGGTGGCTGAGAGGGCAGAGAGGGCCTCAGTTTAACACTGCACTTGAAAAGTGGTGCCCTCAGCAATATAACACTCCCTCTGTGCTGCAACTGCAACTCTCGGCCAAGTTGAGGTGTTCAATTCTCTAGAGCAGGACTCAAACCCACGACCTTCTGTGCCAGAGGCAACAGTGATACTGTGGCTGATACAATTTGAACAGATCGCCCCAGTGGTGGCGAAGGGCCGACAGTTAACGTGTAAGGCAGGGATTAGACTAACATTGGTGTTTGACCTTGCTTTGGGCCCATTCTCAGATCTGTGCCTCCAGTTAGGAGGGGGGAATTGCTGCAATAACAGGGAATGCTTTGTGAGAAATCATGGGCAAATTTGCCCTTAATTTCCAGCCATCCCAATTAATTTTGATTTTCCACAGCACATTCTGTGAGAATGCAGCTCCCTTTGGGCAGTGTGGAATCTGATGTATAATCATTGGATAGTTTATCCTGAGTGCTTCTAAAAACAAACTACAAGGGTTTTGGGTGATGCATTAGTTTAGCAATTTGTTTTCAGCTCTGGCTGGTGAGTGCTAGATCTATGGTGTTTTGCTATTCATTCACGGATGAGGGCATCACTGGCTGGGTCAGCATTTATTGCCCCATCCCTAATCACCCACGGGGCATTTAAGGGTCAACCGCATTGCTGTGGGTCTGGAGTCACATGTAGGCCAGACCAGGTAAGGACAGCAGTTTCCTTCCCTAAAGGACATTATGAACCAGATGGGTTTTTCCTGACAATGAATTCATGGTTATATTGGACGCTTAATTCCAATTTTAAAAAAAATTGAATTCAAATTCCACCATCTGCCATAGCGGAATTCAAATGCAGAAATTTATCTGGGTCTCTGGATTAACAGTTCAGCAATAATACCACTAGGCCATCGTCTCCCCAGTTGAGCAGTAA
>NW_025974052.1:3461-8709 GCF_021869965.1 Rhincodon typus
GTAGCTACATTAATGACTGCAGGATGTACCAAAGCTCTTCGCAGCTAATAAAATGTTTTGGAAGTGATGATGCTGCTGTAATGTAGGAAGCACGGCAGCCAATTTATGCACAGCTTTCTCCCAAAAAACAGCAATGTGATAATGATTAGGCAAAACAACACCTTGAGTTTATATTGCGTGTTTATGTAAAAAACCATCACAGAGGCAGAATGAAACTTGGGACTGAACCAAATACACAGCATTTAAAATCAGTCTGTATTGACTGGTATTGCATATTGGTCAAACAAACAAGGGCATGACTTATACAATTAAAAGTAGGGCCTTGGGTAGAACAGAGACACCTAGTGGTTCAGGTACATAAGTCTTTGAAATTTGTGTCATAAGTAGGCAAGGTGATTAAGAAGGTGAGAGATAGTAGGAACTGCAGATGCTGGAGAATCCGAGACAACAAGGTGCAAGGCTGGATGAACACAGCAGGCCAAGCAGCATCTCTGCTCCTATGATGCTGATTAAGAAGGTGTTTAACACGCTTGCCTTCATTGCTCAGACCTTTTGAGTATAGGAGTTGGGACGTCATGTTGAGGTTGTACGGGACATTGGTGAGGCCTCTTCTGGAGTACTGTGTCCAGTTCTGGTCACCCTGTTATAGAAAGGATATTATTAAGCTGGAGAGCATTCAGAAGAAATTTACCAGGATGTTGCTTATAATGGAGGGTTCAAGTTATAAGGAGAGGCTGGATAGGCTGGGACTTTTTCACTGGAGTACAGGAGTTTGAGGGGTTATATAAGTTTATAAAATCATGAATCATCACTGGTATAGATAAGGTGAATGGCAGGTGTCTTTTCCCTAGGGTGGGGGCATTTCAAGACTGGGGGCATATTTTTAAGGTGAGAGGAGAAAGATTTAAAAGAAAAACAAAGGGCAACTTTTTTACACAGAGAATGGTTCATGCGTGGAATAAACTGCCAGAGAAAGTAACAGATGCAGGTACAGTTACAACATTTAAAAGACATTTGGATGAATACATGAATAGGAAAGGTTTGGAGGGATATGGGCCAAGCGCAGGCAGGTGGGAGTAGTTTAATTTGGGATTATGGTCGGCATGAACTGGTTGGACTGAATGGTCTGTTTCCATGCTGCATGACTCTCTGACTATGATCAAAGGTCATTGTTTCAAAGGTGTCAGGGGTTGGGGGTTGGGGAGAGGTGCAGCTTTTCATACTGAAAGGAAGGCTGAAGGACAGATAAACCTTTAAAGAATACCGGAAAAAAATAGAGAGGTGGGGAGGGAATGGCATTGTTTTCAGGCTGGATGTAGTTCATTCTTCAAGGGTAATGTCTTGATCAGTTGGAGTTGATCTGCCTGGTTGAAATGTAAACAAAACTTGGCAGTTAACTGTCAGTCATCATTTAACTGGCATATTCTCTGTGATAATGCCTCTAATCAATCAAAATCACTTGCCAACAAATCACCGTTCAACTCTGACAGTGTAAAATGTTCCCGTTACGTTGGTATTCTTGTGAACTGTCCTGATGAGTGCAGGGTGCAAGTTTTAACAAAATGTATCATTTTTTCCATGAATACTCAGGAAATGCTTATGCAAAGATATGTCTGGGAAGGCATCAAGTAGGAATGATTGATGCATAGGTTTAGTGGCTGGTAAAATAAATACAGGTGGAGAGATTCGTGAATTATAGTGTGGAAAGATAACAGTGAGTAATCCTATGCTTCAAATCATTTGAGAGCAGGAAACAGGGAGGCTTGTTTTTGACGGCGAGCTTAGGAGTTTATTAAAAAATTCCTTCACGGGATGCCAGTATCGCTGGCTAGACCAGCATTTATTGCCCCTTGAGAAGGTGGTGGTGAGCTGCCTTCTTGAACCACTGCAGTCCTTGTGCTGTCTGTAGACCCACAATGCCAAGAGGGAGGGAATTCCAGGATTTTGACCCAGCGTCACTGAAGGAACAGAGATATATTTCCAAGTCAGAATGGTGAGTGGCTTGGAGGGGAACTTGCAGGGGGTGGTGTTCCCATGTATCTGCTGCCCTTGTCCTTCTAGATGGAAGTGGTTGTGGGTTTGGAAGGTGCTGTCTAAGGATCTTTGGTGAATTTCTGCGTGCATCTTGTAGATAGTACACACTGCTGCTACTGAGCGCCGGTGGTGGAGGGAGCGAATGCTTGTAGATGTAGTGCCAATCAAGCAGGGGCTGCTTTGACCTGGATGGTGTCAAGATTCTTGAGTGTTGTTGGAGCTGCACCCATCCAGGCAAATGGGGAGTATTCCATCACACTCCTGACTTGTGCCTTGTAGATGGTGGACAGGCTTTGGGGAGTCAAGAGGTGAGTTAATTTCTAGAAAAATCGCAATGTCTGATCTGGTGCTGTAGCCACAGTATTTACATGGCTGGTCTACGTTGTATAAGATAATGGTTCTGAAGGGGTTATTGTTTCTGTTACATTGGTTCAACCCATTCTACTGATGTCACAGACAATCTGTGAATGGAGCCAAGGAATTTTACTCTTTCTTTGAGGGAGCAGATGGATCTGTACCAGTTGCTGAAGGTCCCGGGAATTATGCCTGATCAAATGTAGTTATCCTTATTCCAATAAACCTCCTTGTTATCTAAAAACAACCTCTTCTGGAGATACTCTACAGTAGTGTATCATCTACCCCTAAGTACTAGATAGGCCCAACACAAAACAAAGACAAAGGAGGGTTGGTGGGAGTGAGCCATGTCAAACAACCCTTACCCAGTACCACACAGGTGCCAGGAATGGTCAACTGGGGAAATGCCACAGTTTAGCTAAGTTTCTGTCAACAGTAACCCCAAGAATATTGATAGTGGGGGATTCAGCAATAGTAATACCACTGAATGTCAAGCAAAGATGGTTTAATTCTGTGAAGCCTGAATTTTGCCAGATCTCGCAAACATTTATGTGAATCATTTATTTTGAAAGGATTTGGGAATAGCGGTAAGGTAAGCCCTCCTCTGTGACATGTCCCTTTTTATGGCAGCTAACTAACGTGTATAAACAGGCTTGAATGATTCTTGATAGAAGCAGAGACCTAAGACCACATTCCCTGTGTACAGTCCAGCTCTGTCACCTACACCGGATACTAATAAGGTCTGTTCTGTGTGCACCACCAAGGATCTTGTACTAACTCAAAAGCTGCTGCTGGGAGGCAGAGAAAACGGGAGGTTGACGAACAGTTGAATTTTAACAGTGACCACAGGAGCCTCTGATAAAGGAGCAGGTTGTAGCAGAGGTGAGCAAGCAGTCTGGGCAAGAACCTGAATGGTGTGGAACAAGATTGTGAGGGATTTGAAAGAAGGGAAAAGACCTTGAAATTCGCTCACCCTGTGATGAATCATCACTTTCCAAATCTCATGTGAAACACAGGGTGTAATCTTATCAGGTTCAGAGAGAGATAGCAAGAACTGCAGATGCTGGAGTCAGAGACAAAACAGTGTGGAGCTAGAAGGACACAGCAGGTCAGGCAGCATCAAGGGAGCAGGAAAGTTGATGTTTTGGGTCGGGACCCTTCTTCAGAAATGGGATGGGGACAAAGGGAGCTCAGAAATAAAGACAGAGGAGGGATGGGGCTGGGGAAGGTAGGTGGGATGGTGATAGGTGAGTGCAGGTAGGTAGTGGTGGGGATTGGTCAGTGAGGTGGGAAGAGCGGATAGGTGGGAGAGAAGATGGGCAGGTTGTGTCAGGTCAAGGAGGCGGGGATGAGAGGGAGGGTTGGCCATGGGATGAGGCCGGGGGTGGGGAGATTTTGAAACTGGTAAAATCCACATTTAGGCCATTGGATTGTAGGCTCCCAAAACGGAATATGAGGTGCTGTTCCTCCAGTTTCTGGGTGACGTCATTGTGACACTGGAGGAGGCCCAGGATGGACATGTCGTCCAGGGAATGGGAGGGGAGTTGAAATGGTTCGCAACTGGAAGGTGTTCTGATTTGTCACAAACAGAGTGCAGGTGCTCTCCAAAGTGGTCTCCAAGCCTCTGCTTGGTCTCACCGATGTAGAAGAGGCCGTCAATGTGGTCAATTGCATCTGCTGCTCACAATGTGGGTTCTGTAGATTAGATGTATTAGCCATGAGAAATGCGGGGTTACAGGGAAAGGGTAGGGGGATGGGTCTGGGTGTTGTGCTCTTTGGAGGGTTGGTGTGGACTTGTTGGGCCAAAGGGTCTGTTTCCACACTGTAGGGATTCTATGATTCTACCAGAGTCTAGGATCAGAGGGCTTAATCTCAGGATAACAGGTCACTCATTTAAAACAGAGATGAGGAGGAATTTCTTCTCTCAGAGGGGAGTGAATGTGTGGAATTCTTAGAATTATCATGACCTCATTGAAAAGCGGGGCAGATTCAAAGGGCTGAGTGGCCGACCTTTGCTCTTGTGTCTTATTGTCAACTCAACAAGGGTTGTGATCTTACCAAACCTGTCATACAAACTAGGAAGCTTGACATGGAAACTAGAGTGGGTTTTTGGCAGGTTCAACTCACCACTTGGTCCTAAAGACCTCCAAATGGGACACGGGGTACCAACCAGTTGGGCACACGAAAGGGCACCAGTCAAATGCACCTCAGTTAGCAACTGGCCTCTTTTTCCCGTCAAATTACTTCGCTGTAGCCTGGGTCTCTCTGCAAGTCGGGGGCATCAGGATTGCCCCTTTCTTCCCACCACTTCGCTGCTGAGCCTGCAAGTTGCCAGCTCTGGATCAGCTTTCTACATCTCCGGGGGTCTTAATGCTGGTGACTTTGGTGTTGCCTGATTGGGTTGTGCTTTGGCAGTTTTTTCCCCTGCGAGGCTGGCTTTCCAGGCGAGGCCTAGACCCGACAATATTCCGCACGGGGATAGTAAGAACTGCAGATGCTGGAGAATCTGAGATAACAGGGTGTAGAGCTGGATGAACACAGCAGGCCAAGCGGCATCAGAGGAGCAGGAAGGCTGACGTTTCGAGCCTAGACCCTTCTTCAGAAAGTGACAGCGCTTTTTTTCAGTTTTAGTGGGACTTTTTCCACTGGAGCATAGGAAGTTGGAAGGTGACTTCATAGAGGTTTATAAAATAATGAGGGGTACAGATAGGGTTAATGATAGGTGCCTTTTCCCTAGGGTGGGAAATTTCAAGGCTAGGGGACACATTTTAAGGTGAACACTCTCAGGGAAACTAGGCAAGATCATCCAGGCGTAGTAGGAACTGCAGATGCTGGAGAATCTGAGATAACAAGGTGTAGA
>NW_025974053.1:0-8709 GCF_021869965.1 Rhincodon typus
GCTCCTCTGATGCTCATTGGCCTGCTGTGTTCATCCAGCTCTACACCGTGTTATCTTGGATAGATTGGTGTTGTTTTCCTTGGAGATTGAGATGTATAAAATTATGAGGAGCATAGATGGGATAGACAAGAAGAAACATTTCCCCTAGATGGAGGGATCAATAACCAGGAGACATAGATTTAAGGAAAACTACAAAGAGTTATAGGAGGGGAAAAACTTTTTCACTCAAAGGTGGTGAATATCTGAAATTCATTGCTTGCAAGTAGGGTAAAGGCAGAAACTCTCCTAACATTTAAGAAGTATTTAGATTTTCACTTATGATGCCAAGGCATAGAAGGCTATGGGCCAAATGCTGGAAAATGGGCTCAGATTTGTTAGGTGGTTGTGACAGAATGGGCCAAAGGCCTTTTTCTGTGCTGTAGATCTTTGTGATTAGGAGTGCAAAGAGATGAAAATCCTAACAGTGATCATCTGATTAAGAAAATAATCAAAAACTTCAATGATCTTATTTACCAATAACCAGCTAAGGAAATAAAAACTTACCTGTCAATTTTTACACTAATTAAACAAATTGTAGGATCTGTTTGACAAATCACCAAAATGGCAAATGTGAAAAGCATAATTCCTAAGATTTCAAACAGGTTTAGAATTGGACACCATTCAAATGTAGAACAGATTAACACGCTTATCTGCTATATGAGAAGAACATCAGATCATGTGTTACACAGACAACAGATCAAAGAGAGACAAATTACATTTGACAATCTCATGACTGGTATTGACCAATTTTCACTTTAAGAAAAATAGGACATTAGAAGTTATCATCTCCCAGGACAGTCTGGAGATGGCCTGTATGCATTATCTCAACCATGTAACTATTGAAACTTGCAACAATAGAAAATTTGTGACAGAACAGTTGTTGGTCTCTGAAATAAATCAGTTACTGAATGATTTCAATCAAAAGAGGGTCTGACTGTAGAATGAGCTGTCTAAACATTAGTGTTGAACATGTTTAGAGTAAATTGACTTCTCATTTGGAAAATGTACTGTATGTGTCAACATTAGGAGATGATGATCCAATAGTATTATCATTAGACCATTAATCCAGACACCCAGGTAATAGGACCTGGGTTTGGATCCACCATGGCAGATGGTGTAATTTGTATTCAATTAAAAAAAGACTGGAATTAAGAGTCTAATGATGACAATGAAACCACTATCAGTTGTCATAAAAGTTCATTTGGTTCACTAATATCTTTTAGGGAAGCATAGATGACCAGTGTGTCCTGAAACCAACTTCTTGCATGTAGATGGAAAACCACACAACAGAAATATTTTACATATACATAACAGTAACTACTATTAGCATCATAATTACTTTAATTGGCTCAGATGTGAGTCCAGATGAACAGTAATAAGTTTGACTCTTAACTGCCCCCTTGGCAATTAAGAATGGGAATAAATAGTCTAAAGAACAAACCAAGTATCAAAACAAATCACTTTCACGCCAACATGTACAGTCATGCCTTAAAACAGAACCTTGTAGAATAGGTCAACATTGCAAAGGAACAAGTTTATTTATTTGGAAAACAATTACTAATTGATTAAAAACAATTGTCTTTTCTTTGAGAATTAACACCATTACCTGATCTAGATACTAACGATGAAGAAGAAGAAATAACCACCTTATATATTCTTGCAGTCACATCAATGCACACCACTGTCGATCTAATGCAAGCCAGCACAGATAAGGAAAGCTCACCAACATTACCTTCATGGCTTCTTTACTTTGTCACAGACTTTCCTGACCCATCCACTGACATGGATGAATCAACTTAAAAACTTGGGAGGGATTGGGAGAAGTAAGGCAAAAATTACAGAATCATTGTGAAAAGATGTAACTTGTTTGAGGACGTGAATGTTTATGATAAGGTGGGGTGGGTGTGTTGATGCTTAGGCAGGAGTGTGGTATAAGGGCTTAAGAATCCTGGAGTAAGCTTGTGATAATGTCATAGAGCTGCTCCTCAAAAACACAGTGTGGACAGGGTTAATGGGAAGAAAGAGAAACACATGGAGAACAAGGAAGAAGCTTGAAGTCCAGTCATGGAATCATTGATACACACACAGAGTAGCAGTGCTGTGGCCTGAAGACCTTGCCTTCTTCTTGACCAATATGTCCTGAAACCAAATTTTTACATGTAGATTGAAAACCACACAACAAAAGATTTTACACATTCATAACAGTAACTACTATTAGCATGATAATTACTTTAAACAGAAAAAACTGACCCATATACACAGTTTACAAAAGAAAACCTGCACAAGAGTCTGTGAATGAAGGAAAGTCATGGTTTAGAAAATATTTGGAATAATGTTTATATACATTTTGTTTTATTGCATTCATAGAACTGAGTAGAATAGCTTTGTGAAATCAGATCTGTCTTGACAAGAACATTTGGGTTACAGGTTACAGCCTGAGCTCCGTTAAGTACAGCACAACTAGGCGGCTGGCTATTGGCACAGATGGGAGAAGGACCTTTATATCTAAAGATGTTTGACACAGAGCAATTGGGACAGCTATTAATAATGAAGGGGGAGGACATAAGTGTAATTATAACCTGTAGGAAAACAAACCTTATCATAATCATTATAGCTGTAAAAACAGAAGAGTGCTATCCCAGAGACCATTTAAATCTGTTCATTAAGATGTATAGAGGACTGGAGGAAAAGGATGCAGAAGTTATACTGCAGCTGTACAAAACCCTGGATAGATTCCACTTGTAATACTGTGAGCAGATCTGGGCACCACACCTAAGGAAGGATATATTGGCCTTGGAGGCAGTACAACATAGGCTTACAAGAATGATACCTGGACTTCAGGGGTTGTTATGAGGAGAGATTATATAAATTCGGCCTGTTTTCTCTGGAATTTAAAAAGCTAAGGAATGTTCTGATCTAAGTCTTCAAGATATTTACAGGAAAAGACAGGCTGGATAAACATAAGTTATCTCCTCCCACTGGAGATTCCAGAACATGGGGGCATAGTCTAAAAATTAGGGTCAGACCATTCAGGAGCAATGTTAGAAAGTACATCTACACACAGAGAGTGAGATAGGTTTGGAAGTCTCTTCCACAAGTGGCAGTTGATACTAGATCAATTACTCACTTTATAGGATAGAAATCTGAGATATGTAATTTTTTGTTAAACAAAGGTATTAAGGGATATGGGCCAAAGGCAGGTACAGTAAGTTCTGATATAATGCAATAGTTCCGTTCTTATGCGATCTTGCATTATAAGAAAATCACACAATAGCCATGCCATTTAAACTAATGGGGCCGGAATCATATTATAGCCATTACAGGTAAGAAAAGCTTGCATTCTACAAATAGCGGTCTAAATTCTTCAATCGCATTAAAGCCAATTTGAGTTGCAGAAGCATGTGTTATATTAAAACCCCCTGTATATGGAGTTAGGTCACAGATCAGCCATAAATGGCAGAACAGGCTCAAGAGACTGAATGGCCTACTCTTGTTTCTATGTTTCTAGGTACAGTACACAGGATATACCTGAGCAATTTCCACAATGTCGGGTAGATGCCAGTGTTTTAACTACTGGAAGAGTTTGGCTAGGAATGCAGTACGTTTTGGAGCACATTTTCAGTACTATTGCCAGAATATTGTCAGAGCCTATAGTCTTTGCAGTATCCAATGCATCCAACCATTTCTTGATATCACGTGGAGTGAATGGAATTGTTGAAGTTTGGTATCTGTGATGATGAGAACCACTGGATGAGGTCACATGAATGCTCAACACCATTTCTCTTCACTCCTCATTGTTGCTAACTTGTCAAAATGTTTATACAATATCCAGTACTGGACAACCAGAAGCTGCCAAAAGTTAAATATTGAGAAGGCTAAGCCCTTTGTCTATGATCCCTGATCCAAATTCTGTTTCCTAGTTTCCAACTCTATCCCTCTCATAGGCAAATGTTTGAAATTAATTCTATTTTCTCACAAACTTGGGCCCAAATTTTTGCACAGTCAGGGAGACTCAGTGGCTGAATCAAAATGACACCAGAGCCCCAGCTTCTGAAGTCCAAATCCAGAATCCTGCCCCAATTACTGACAGATCTTACTGTTCCCAGAAAAGCAGAGAAAGGAATAGGAAGTGATTCACACAAGGGGCAATCCTAAACCCAGGAAGGCCAATTGAACTCTGTGCTGAGTACAAACAGATTCCATTTTCACTGGAGAAAGACCATTTCCCACAGTCTCTGCCAGGTTATTTATAAGAATAGATGTGAATGTGTGCAACGGTAGACACAATCTATGGAACGATCAATCTGTCAAGTTATTTAAATCACCTGTTGCTTAAATTCTGAACAAGAAACAGCCTGCTGTGTCACTGATTTGAAAAAGTCTGTAATTTCAATGGTTGTAAATTGACAAACATGTGGGGACTATTATTATAGTATTATTACTGCTTGACTGCTTCCACAACCTATCATTGTCACAGTCTGGAGTTGCAAGTTCATAGTTTAACTGGTAGCTCCTAAAGGCTATTAAGGGATTAACCTTTTTTCAGACCAAACGATGTGGAAGTAGAATAGGCCATTCAGCTCATTGAGTCTGCACAACATTCAATGAGATCAGGGCTGACCTGACAACCTTCAAATTCACTTTACTGTTCTTTTTGCCTATAAGCCTTGATTCCTTTACTGATTGAAAATTTGTCTGTCTCAGCGTTGAGTATACTTAACAACTTAGCTCGATGCTAAAGACTTCCACAGATTCATAACTCACCAAGAGAAGAACTTCTTCCTCATCACTGCCTTAAACAGATGACCCTTTTTCTGAGATTATGCCCTCTGGTCCTAGGTTCATCCACAAGGGGAAACAATCTTTCTGCATCTACTCTGTCAAGTCCCAGAAGAATCTTGCATGTTTCAATCAGGTGTCTCATTCCAATGAACACAGGCACAACTTACTCAACCTCTCCTCATTGTACAGTCCCAGTGAACCTTCTCTGCCAGTTCATCTTTCCTTAGATAAGGGACCCAAAACTGTTCACAGCATTCCAGCTGTGGTCTGATGACTGCCTTGTACACCTTTGACAATACCTCCCTACTTATATGCTCCATTGCCTTTGTAATGAAGATATGACACTATGAATATAAATGCTTGTTTTTGGTTAAGTACTTAATGGGATTTAAATGTATTAAATGTACCTTTGCCAATGAGAATATAAATGAATACAAAAATGTTTTTCATATGTTGAAATGTATAATAGATATTCAGGGCTGTATCTCCCAAGGTGGATACACCAACCCAACTCTGCACAGCCAACACAGGAGTATCATCCAGATCCTGGTGTCAAATTTGATAAAGGGATAAGCTCCTGATGTCATATTCACACCATCACTGAAATCAACTATTCCCACTTTCCTAATTTTGTGCCTTTCTGAGCTCACCGCTGCTGAAACCCTCAATCATGTCTTCATTAACTCAACGAATGCACTCTTGGCTGCTCATCCATCAGCTTTTGTGGAGTTTATCTTCAAAAAACAAGAGCTCATCCAAGACTCTGCTGTCCATGTCTTAACAGCATGTTAAGCTGTTGAGTGCAGCAAGTCCTGCCTCCCAACCCTTACATTAGTTGCTGCATTAATTCCCAATCAAGCAATATATGGACTTTAAAATTCTTACCCTTGATTTTGTATCCTTCCTTGGCCTTGTCCTCTCATCTCTTAACCTCCTTAAGACCTTTAACCCTTTGAGAAAACTATACCCCTCAAATTCTGCCCCTTTGTGCATTTTCAATTAAATTTGTTGCACTATTAGCACACTTCAGAGATCTAGGTGTCAAGTTCTATAATTCATTCCCTACACCTCTCTACACTGTCCGCCTTTAAGACATTTCTTAAAACCTGCTTCTTTGATCACACTTCTATACTTTCCCATCATAACTGACTCAACCAATGCTCCAGCTGGAAAACTTCCTTGAATCTAATACAATAACAACTTACATTTAGATAGCACCTTTAACATAGTCAAAATTCCCCATGGTGCATTTACAGGAGTAATAAATAAAATTTCACATACAGCCAGAAAAGAAATGAGAAGAATGAACAGAAGTGACCAAAATTTGGTCAAAGGGGTAAGTTTTAAGTTCTAATGTATAAGGAGAGGAGCACAGAGACTTAGAGAACAAACTTTGAAATTTGCGTCACAGGAATATATGGTAGTTAAGAAGGTGTTTAGCACACTTGCTTTCATTGCTCAGACCTTCGAGTATAGGAGTTGGGAAGTCATGTTGAGGTTGTACACAACATTGGTGAGGCTCTTCTGGAGTACTCTGTACAGTTCTGGTCACCCTGTTATAGGAGGGATATTATTAAACTGGAAAGGGTTCAGAAAAGATTTACCAGAATGTTGCTGGGAATGGAGGGCTTGAGTTATAAAAATAGGCTGGATAGGCTGGGACATTTTTCACTGGGACAAAGGAAATTTAGGGGTGATCTTATAGATTTATAAAATCACAAGAGGCATAGATAAGGTGAATAGCAAAGGGTCTTTTCCCTAAGGTGGGAGAGTTCAAAACTAGGGGGCTTATTTATAAGGTGAGAGGAGAAAGATTTAAAACGGACATGAGGGGCAATATTTTATACAGGATGTGGTTTGTGCATGGAATGAAGTGCCAGAGGAAATGATGGATGCAGGTATAGTTACAACATTTAAAAGACATTTGGCTAAGTACATGAATGAGAAATATTTGGTGGGATATGGACAAATTGCAGCCAGATGGAATTAGTTTAGTTTGGGAACATGTTCAGCGTGGACTATTCGGACCGAAGGTCTGATTCCATGCTGCGGAATGACTCCAAATTCAGCTCTTGGGGCCCAGGCAGCTAAAGGCATGCCCTCCAGTGGTAGAGCAATGAAGCACAGAGACGCAGAACAGGCCAGAACTGTAGGTGCACAGAAATCTCAATATACTGTAGAGTTAGAGAAGGTTGCAGAGATATGGAGGAATTACACACAAGGTAATTTAAACATTCATATAATCAACTGTGAATTGCACTCTATCGCTCTCCTGAGAGAATCCAGTGCATTATTTGCCTTTTCTATGCACAACCAAGCCCTGAGTTTCATATATTTATCTCCAATAAACTTCCATTTCAATATATGCAATGTATTACATGAGTCCAACACATACTGACACTGTTGGACCTGTGTAGCATTGGTGTAGTCAATAGACAAGGGAATGTGAATACAAACACATTAATGATTTCTACTACATAGTTTAGATTTCGTCTTCTTTCCTGCATTGTTCCTGCACCCCTGGCCCACATTTTGAGATTATCTGTTGAGGGCAGAGATCATAATGTGATACATTGTGGATGGTGCTTTGGGTAATAACATGAGCCTCTTATATGAATGATTTTCTTATACAGCCTGTAATGGTACAGACAATCATGACAAAAAAGTTCAATTCTTTGAGGACAGTTGTGGTTCAAATCTAAAAAAAACTTAAAATAAAAAGAACTCTAAATACTGATATAAAATTATAAAAATATTGGACATGAACCCAAAAGAGATAAAAAATAAGTGAATATCCTCTCAGAACTACAGAAACATTAACTTATTTTTCTCTATTCATATCCCAACAGTCCAGCTGTGTATTAGTTTTCATTTTTAATGCTGATAATATGTAGTTTCTGAATGGGTGCAACAGAGTAGTTGATTACATTTCATTGTTTAACATAAATCCCAGTAACTCCACTGTAATGTACGTTTGCATTGGGTTGGTTGGCTGGTTATCTTGCAGAGAACTCTGTGGGTTCGGATTGACAGTTCCAATATCTCCTTGCACTTTCACGTCCTCTTTACAGGAACCATCAATCACAGGATTGCTTGAGCTATTCAAACAGAAAGCAATTTGTGACTCAGTCATGCTTAAAGAGTTATTCAAATATGTTTTGGTGTGTGTGTATGTTTTGGTTTCAGTCATTTGTTGAAATACATCATTTTCATCAGTATTTTGTGGACACCAATTTTCTTCGACTTCATCAAGTGTACTTATTTCAGTTTCATGATCTCTTGCACTCTTTTCTGAAGTATTTGAAAGTAGTGGCTGCTTTGACATTGACCTGCAGAAATCAGGGATTTGACTCTTGTAGCCTTCTTCTAATACTGTGTACTCTACTGTATCTGCAGGCTGTAACAACTTGGTCTCTTCACCATTTGAAGTGTTCTCCTGGGTGGGAGGCATAGTAGAGGAACATTGCACCTCCATTGTGTGTTGATGTGAAGTCATGGCTTTCATTACAGATTGTTGCTTGCTTTCTTCAGGCAGACAGAACACTTCAACTGTGCTGATGCTGGTGTAGAGGTCATTCCCTGGATTCAGTATTTTTGGGGTTTGATCATTCTTGAAAACAAAAGGAAAAGTTAATTCATCTGGTAGTGTAACATCCTCATTAATCCAGTCCTGCTACCTTCCTGAGACTTTGTATAACTGCCAAACTCATATTGCCGCTACCTACCCAGACACCACCATTGATTATCTCCCTGAGTCTATGGCTAAACATCTGTCATTTTATTTGAAATGCATGACACTGTCTTTACAAGGATAAGTAAAGTCAGCACAACTTGAAATTAATTTTGCAGGCCAAGCAGCATCAGAGGAGCAGGAAGGCTGACATTTCG
>NW_025974054.1:0-8709 GCF_021869965.1 Rhincodon typus
GCTCCTATGATGCTGCTTGGTCTGCTGTGTTCATCCAGCTCTGCACCTTGTTGTCCCAAACTGAATGGAGTTTGTTGATCGTATCGGTTTCGAAGCCTGATGGAACTCCATGGTTCTGCATGGCTTATCGGAAGGTCAACGCTGTAACTAAATTGAATTCAGAACCAATTGCAATGCTGGAGGACTGTGTGGAAAAAGTTGGACAAGCCACTTTATATCACCAAGTCGGACTTACACCGTGGTTACTGGCAAGTACCTTTGTCAGAGAGAGTGAAAGAAGTTTGTGTTTGTAACCCCAAATGAGCTGTATCAATTTAAAGTAATGCTGTTTGGTATGAAGAATGCACCAGCCACATTTCAAAGACTTGTGAACAGAATTGTGGCAAGATTGACCAATTGTGCTGTCTATATCGATGACGACGTGATCTTTAGCCATTCATGGCAAGATTACATGGTGCATTTGGTAGACCTCTTTGAAAGACTATGGGAGGAAAGAAGGTTATAAATTTAGCCAAAACTGAATTCGCAAATGCAGAAGTGACATTCTTGGGACATAACATCAGATGTGAAAGAATGACCCTGAGGAACATAAAGACAAAGGCTGTGAAAAACTTCCAAGATAATCCTCAAGAGAAAGAGGTGCTTCGATTTTTGGGAATGAGCGGTTTCCAACGGAAGTTTGTGCTGAACGTCAGTAGCATGGTGGCACTGCTGACATATTTGCTAAAGAAGAACACAAACTTTCAGTGGACAGAACAATGCCAGAAGGCCTTTGAGGATTTAAATGCTGTATTAACCACTGCACCAGTTTTACCCAAGTCAAATTTCTTGAAACCCTTTAAAGTTGCAATCGATGCCAGCAATATAGGGGTTGGAGCTATCATAGAATCCCTACCGTGTGGAAACAGGCCCTTCAGCCCAACAAGTCTACACCAAACCTCAAAGTATCCCACCCAGACCCACCCTGCTATAACCCACCTAATCTACACATCCCTGAACACTACTGGCAATTTAGCATAGCCAATCCACCTAACCTGCACATCTTTGGACTGTGGGA
This sequence comes from Rhincodon typus, assembly GCF_021869965.1. NCBI lineage: Eukaryota > Metazoa > Chordata > Chondrichthyes > Orectolobiformes > Rhincodontidae > Rhincodon > Rhincodon typus. The sequence goes on from NW_025974054.1 coordinate 1,058, forward strand.
GGAAACCCATGCAGCCATGGGGAGTGCAAACTCCACACAGACAGTCACCTGAGGGTGGAATTGAACCTGGGTCCCTGGCTGAGGCAGCAGTGGTAACCACTGAGCCACCATGCAGGATGATGGTGGAACTGAAAGGCCAATTGGATATTTTTCTAAGAAACTCAATATTCATCAAAGAAAATACTCCACTGTTGAAAAAGAATTACTGAGTTTGCTATCCCACAGGTTGTTTTATGTTACGAACAATATTTTGGATGCAGTTGTATATACAGACCACAACCCTCTCATTGTTTTGGAAAGATTTGAAGGACAAAAATATGACACTATTTTGTTGGAGTCTTATATTACAGGCTATTAACTTAAAAATTGTACGTGTTGCGAGAGAGAAAAATGGTGTTGCAGATGTGTTATCGCATGTTTAAAGAAAATATGTAGATAAGATAAAACTGGTACAGTTCTGTTATATTTTTAGAATTAGAATCATTGAATCACAGAATCCCTACAGTGTGGAAACAGGCCCTTCGGCCCAACAAGTCTACACCGAACCTCCAGAGCATCCCACCCAGACCCATCCCCCTATAACCCACCTAATCTAATTTAGCATAGCCAATCCACCTAACCTACACATCTTTGGACTGTGGGAGGAAACATAGGGAGAACATGCAAACTCCACACAGACAGTCGCCCAAGGCTGGAATCGAACCCAGGTCCCTGGCGCTGTGAGGCAGCAGTGCTAGCCACCGTGCTGCCTAATTAGTATGAAAGGTATAACTTAAGAGTACTGAGCTATGTATTTCGTAGTAATAGTGTTAAGATTTGGGGGAAAAAAAAAACATCTTTTCATAATGATGGTTCATTTTTTTTTCTTAAGGGGGAGGTGTTATGAATTTGGCTAGAGTATTCATAAATTGGAAGGCAGGAAGTTAGAACCTGAAAACCATTCCCCAACAGTTGGAGTCATGCATTAGCACACAGGAACACGTTTGCAGTTACAGGAGGTCAGTCATATCAACTAAAGGGAGTGCTGGATGAGTTCCTCAGGGTAGTTGGGCCTGGGACACTGTCTTCAATCACCTTTCCTCCAGCATCAGGTTAGAAGTTAGGGTAGTCACAGAAGACTGATGTTCAACACCATTCACAACTCTACGTACTAAAAGTAGGGAGTTTTAAGAGCATATGAATTACATTACAAGGCCATGCATGTATACATGTTTGATCAATTCACTCCCAAGTGGAAAGATGAGCAGCATTTGTTGACTCCATGATCCATGACCACAGCATAGCTGGGAGAGAGGAAGAGACATGAGCAGACTTACCACAGCATTTCATCAATCCAGAGTGCAATGTCCATGGCTCTAAATGCCAGTTTACCCTGGCCTAGGATAGGAGGATGACCAGATTGTTATTTCCTTGTGGAGTTGTCCATTGATAGACTCAATGAACAAGGGCAGATGACATTCAGACTGCAGTTGAGAGGTCAGTCAGAACAATTAATACAAGCCTTTCCAAAATAGTGCGGTCAACTGGTTCACTTAACAGGTTGTTTTGGAAATTGGTTTGCATTTGCAGTATGACACAAACCCCTCCAGCCTTAGTGAGGAAGTAAACCACAAACATCGTTAAGCTCCCCCTCCAGGGAGAAAAACAGGGTGATGGAACAGAAGGATTCAGCTCAAGTAAAGCCTCATGCCACTGTGTAAAAGAAAACTGATCAGTCCTAGTTCATTTGCATGAAGATGTAGTAGAGACAGAAAACAGCTGCAGGACAAGATACAAGGAATCACTGTTTTATGGAATGTTTCAATCACTAGTTGAATGGAGTTTGCTGGTGTTTCTTGTACAGGAACAAGGCCATCAATGAAGCAGAGATCAGCGAGACAGCTGTCCCTGTCTGGGCCACCATCACAACCAGCTCAGACTGCACACCTACAAAAACAAGGAGAAACCAATTGGTTCCCAAGGAAACAGAGGAACAGAAAGGGGAAACTAGCAGTCAGACAACTCACCGCCTGGAGACCTCTCCTGCATCCTTTGCTCAACCTCAGTCAGAGGCTCAGTTGCCAGGCTGGTCAGCTCAGCATCCAGAATAAGCAGGGGGCCAAGTGAGGCCTCACCCTCCCACTTCCTCTCAAAGACAGATCCAGGATAGTTTGGGATGTGGGTCAGGTGGATGGTGTAGATCAGGAAATCTCTAGTCATCTGAAAGTAACCAGGTTAAGGAATGAGGAACTGATCTGAAATGAGAAGGGTCTACACAGGGTTCAAAATGACATTATCCCATTGGAACAATTCCTTAGGGAGCTTGGAGGGCTCAGTGCCATGAGGCTGTTTCCTCTCAGAGCTGGAGATCCCCCTGTTAGAGGCAATAATCTCAGGTCAGGCGTTAGTCATTTAAGATCAATGTGACAAGGAATGGCATTAACCTACAGGTCACGATTGATTGGAATTCTCTATCCCAGAAAGCTGCAAATGCTTAGTATAACATATCAGAGCTAATTCAGGCAATTTACACAATTAAATATTAAGGGGACAGGATCATGAAGGTTGTTGAGAAGTTTAGCAAAGTTTTTCCACAAATGATGGACTGGCCTGCAGGGATCATGTTTTTGGTGTGGGTATATACTTGAGTTGGGGAGGAGATTAGCATATGATCAGAATTGGTTGCTGGGGAAGGAAATCAATTAAAGGACAGTTTTAACAAAAACAAAGTTGCTGGAAAAGCTTAGCAGGTCTGGCAGCATCTGTGAAGGAAAAAACAGAGTTAATGTTTCGGGTCCGGTGACCCTTCCTCAGGACAGCTTTAGTTCAGTGATTAGAAATGGATTGCCATTATCCTTTCTGCCAGCATAACTGTTTTAAAATGGGACCCAGTTATTTAAATGGAAGAGAAAGTGGAAATTTCACGATCCAATACATACAAGTTCAAGTTTCATCTTGTTAATGTACCAGTCACCCCCAATTGGATTGAAATGTACAAAAGGGTACTTTTCCAATTGAGCAGATCAGACTGAGGGGAATAAAGCCAAATACCACAAAGCAAAAAAAGTTCAAAAGCAACTAGAGAGAAGGTTCCAGACCAATGGGGATGACAGCATAAGTTTGGGGACGGAGTGCAATTATAGAGTCATAGAGTCGTACAACACAGAGACAGGCCCTTAGACCCAAACTGGTCCATGCCGACCAAGATGTCCATCCACACTAATTCCATTTCCCTTCTAAACCTTTCCTATCCATGTATTTTTCCAAATCCCTTTTAAATGTTGTTAATGTACATAGCTCAACAACTCCACTGGCAGCTCATTCCATATGAGTACCACCCTCTCTGTAAAAAAAAAAAAAAAAAAAAAAAAAGTTGCCACTCAGGTTCCCATGTATTCTTGCTCCTCTTACCTTGAAGTGATGCCCTCTAGGCCTTCATTCCCCAACCCTGGGACAAAGACTGAGTGCATTCACCCTATCCATGCCTCTCATGATCTCATACACTTCTTTCAGATCCCCCCTACGCTCTAAAGAAAAAAGTCCTAGTTTGTACGATCTCTCCCTATAACTCAGTCCCTTTAGGCTTGGCAACATCCTTTTAAATTTCTTCTGCACTCTTTCCAGTTTAATAACATGCAAAACCCAATTCAGGACGAAAAGCTTTGATAAAGCAGGAGATCATCTTCCCTTAGTATTAATAATATTTGTGCCAACATTACAGTGAGGAACAATCTACAGCATAATCTGTTAGCAAGTATGGAGGACTCACATTACCTGCAATCTGCTGCCACACTCATGCAGCTGTGGGATCGTGTTTTAAGTAATGACCGAAATCAGTGAGTGTCGAAAATAGCCTCTTTATTGAGCATCCGCGGTAGTTCAGTTCGAGGTGGCAGTAGCCTCTTTATACACAGTTTTTACATTTATTAAAATTCTAGCACTATGGTGTTATGTAATTGTATCTATTGTACACAAGAGTTTGTCTGAGATCCGTCCTGGGGCAGCTACTCGGATCGGAGTGTCTGTCCGGTCTGCTTGCATAATTAACAGGTGTTAGTCCTTTTATCTTTTAAGTTAGTGAATGTTAGTAAAAATACTAGATCTATATGATCTAAATAAGTTAGGAATTATACATGCAGGAAACAAATGTATAAAGATAAAAGCATAAAGGATATTAAACTGATTACTGCAGCTGTGTCGTGAGATTTGTTTACTATTTGTCAGTGTGAGTTTAAGGTTTTAGAGTAGATTTGTAGCTTGGGTTGTGGATGTTGTGGGATGGTTGGCTCGCCGAGCTGGTTCGTTGTCCCACAGATGTTTCATTACCCTGCTGGGTAACATCATCAGTACAGTTACACAACAGGGTAATGAAACATCTGCAGAACAATGAACCAGCTCGGCGAGCCAACCAACCACAACAGTGTGAGTTTCATTCATTCACGCAATTTCACAAAAGTGCTGCTTTGATAGTAACTTTCTTAAAAGGGATAGTGGCCCTATTCAACAGGTACACGATAGTGGAGGAAACTTGTTTGATGTTCTGCAACCTATTCAAGTCTCAAAAGACGGGTGTTAAGGGGCTGACTGATATTGTAATCTTTCCATAGTTTCAGGTGGATCATGGAGACACTATGGCAATGACGGTATTGTTTCTGAATAGGTTAGTAGCTTTTGATGTAAGTAGGTCTGATACGGATTGAAGGGAATGTTTTAGTTTAGTCTATCTCAAACATTATAGTAAACAGCAAGTTAGTAAAAGGGTTATGAATGAATGAACGGGAATGCAGTATTAGTGAATATGGCAAGCGAGTTAGTAGAGACCTATTATACAATATTTCACACAGCCCATGGTCAACAAGGACAGTGTGGTTCTCAGGGTAGGTCCTGGTTGGCTGACAACCTGCTGTCCCCAGGTCAGGTCAGCAGCTTTAATCAGGTGCCTGGTTCCAAATAAATCCATCTGGGCCCTGACCAGCAACTTGTGCTCTCCAGACTGCACCATCACAGTCTGCAGTGGAGACACACTCCCACCCTCAGACATTCTGAAACTGGAACCAATGGGACCCCCATGAGGAGGGACTCTCTCAGGCACAGGGGTGGCTCTCACTATTCTCCATGGAAACCTCTGACTCAGAAACTATTGACAAGTTTCAGAGCAACTAACACCAGCACAGGGAACAAATCCCTCACTACAAAATCCCCCATGATCCCAAGTATCCCTTCAGCACACTCAACCAGCTCCTTTTTTTGCACACAACCTGCACTCACCTGATACTAATGAAACCAGAAGCAACAACAATGAACCAGCCTTAATGTCTACAATATCCACCGATGACTAAACTCAAGGATTTATTATCAGGAGGGCCTATTTCATTTGGGCCAATAGGAGTGGCTGTGAATTGCTGTGCTGTCACCTTCCAGAGGGTAGTAATTGCCTAGAATGTGCTGCCAGGGAAGGGGTAGAAGCAGATATCTTAGTAAAGTTCAAGAGGCATTCAGACAAACACATGAATAGGCAGGGAATAGAGGGATACTCACTATGTGCAGGCAGATGGGATTAGTTTAGAATGGTATCATAGTTGTCACAAATGTGGTGGGCCAAAGGCCTGTTGCCATTCTTCTTTGTTCTATGTTTAATACCTTGTTATTCTGTCCCAGGAAGCTTGAAAATGTAACTGGTTTTGAGCAGGTTGTTGGGGGAAGAAGGGTGAAAGGCACGAGAGATTTAAATAGAAAATGTTAAAAATGAAAAATGACAAGTTCATGCTCCTAAAGCTAATGGTGATGGCCAAAGTAAAGAAGCTAAAGTTATGTCCAGATCAGTTGTGAATGGCTGCACAGTCTACATCTGAATGCAACGTGAAGGAAGAAAGAGATGCAACCAAACTGGCCAAAAAAAAAGCCCAAAACATGATGAAAGTAGAGGTCACAATCTAGTTCTCTGAGTTCAGAAGATTGTAGAACTTTGATTTCCAAAATGAGATCTTGTTCATTGAGCTTCACTGGAGGAATGCAGCAGACTGATGGCAGAGTTCAGAGTGGGAACTAGTTGGATATTGACAAATGATAGGAAGCACAAGGTCACACTTGCAGACTGAATGGAAGTGTTCAATAAAGCAATCATGCAATCTATGCTTCAATTCCCAGTGTAGAGCAGAATGTATTTTGAGCAGTGAACGTAGTTCACCAAATTGAGAGGACAAGTAACTCTTTGTCCAACTTTTCCATTTGGAGTTATTGACTTTTTCTATTTTCCATCCTATCTACTCCTCTTAGATCTTTCTAATTCTAATTGTCTGTGGACCATTTCACAATGTAATTTTGGGCGGTTTTTGTCATGCAATGTCCTTGTACCAACTCTAAGACAAGATTCGTGTCATTACATAGATTCATAGAACACCTAAAGTGAAGCTCATCAAGTCCTCACCGACCCTCCACAGACCATCCCACCCAGACCCACCTCCCTACCCTATCCCTGTAGCCCTGCATTTCCCATGGCTGGTCCACCTAACCAGCATGTCCCTGGACACTATGAACAATTTAGCATGGCCAAACCACCTAACCTACATGTCTGAACAGGTTGATTTTTTAAAAAATCCACGTTGTAACTTTACTCAGCCTAAAAATAAATGATCTCATACAGGATACTCCATCTGTCACAGTCCTGCTTGCTTTCTTTACCTATCAATGTCTCTGTACCACTTCCTGCTGCTGTCTGCAATATTCCCAATCCCCTTTGTTTGGGTATCACACATAAACTGAAAATACCGTTCAATGTCTAGTCCAATTCATTCAGAAAAATAGTAAATATTGATTGCAGAGCAGACTACAGTGAAACAGGACATCTCACTGTCTATCAGTCTGAGTCCAAACTCTATGTCTGCACTGTCTGGGCAGAATATAATGTCCTCTCACATAGATTGTTTGATTTCAGGGGATGGGACAAGTTGTTTGTATTCAAGGAGTAGGGTAGCAGAAGGGGACACAGTTGCCTTCTCAACTTTGTCCTGATTATGTCTGGACAGGAAAGGTGGTAGATACATTCCATCAGTTGAGTCCCTTCACTTGGTATTTGATGTTCTTGTTAGGGCTTGATCCCAACATCATGGGTGCTCCCCAGCGATGGGTATGGGCTCTCACCAGTTGGGAAGTTCAAAATCAAACTCTGCTCAGTATTTTGTGTGGTCTCCTGAGGCAGTGTGTCTATGGGAGGGCAAGAGGAAGATGGAGTAAACATTGTTCAAATGCATTCAGTAACTGACCAAAGGATTCAGCATTGAGAAGGGGGAAATGGGGAGCTGCTGATACCACCTTCTTCTCTAGCTGCAAACCCCCTGCATAACTCCTACTCCTTACCAGCCCTTGACCTATGGTGAGGTGGATTGCCACTGCCAAGTTGGCACTGCCTGATATTGCACACCTTTTGGCCTCTGATTGGCAAATTGATCTTGAGTTGGGGGAGTTTGGGGCAAAAGGACAACTGCCCCTTGAGGTCACTAATCCCAGGGGAGGCTCGTCGCATTAATTAACTACCTGATTGGCCCTTCCCAAAGGCAATGAAACCAATGTGGTTAGCTTTCATCCTGAGTGCAATGGGAACAATGTCCTTTTGCTTAACCCTTGCTGGAATCAGCAGGGGAGGCTGTCTCCCCTGTGGGAAACCCAAGTGTCCC
>NW_025974055.1:0-8709 GCF_021869965.1 Rhincodon typus
CTGCCTCCCTAACCTGTTCTTCCTCCCACCTATCCCCTCCTCCCACCTCAAGCCGCACCTCCATCTCCTACCGACCAACCTCATCCCGCCCCCTTGACCTGTCCGTCCTCCCTGGACTGACCTATCCCCTTCCTAACTCCCTACCTACACTCACCTTTCCTGGCCCCATCCCCGCCTCTTCGACCTGTTTGTTTCCTCTCCACCTATCCTCTCCTCTATCCCTCTTCTATCCGCCTCCCACTCTCTCCCTATTTATTTCAAAACCCCCTTCCCCTCCCCCTTTTCTGATGAAGGGTCTAGGCCCGAAACGTCAGCCTCTCTGCTCCTATGATGCTGCTTGGCCTGCTGTGTTCATCCAGCCCTGCACCTTGTTGTCTATGATGTAATAATGATTGCTTCCATTCTGAGAGGAGGCAATTTGAGCATTCTCCATGAAGTTTCCCTTAACTTCCTCAGGATGGTGCATCAACAAGCTCAGTTATCTGAGGACAAATTGCTAGACAACTATTCTCTGAGCACAGTACCTGCAGCCATGATTGCAACAAGTTGATATTTGTTTGCAGAATCTTCTTTGCATTCCCCAGATGTTCCTTAGCATCTACTTGTGCAGCAATGGGAGCTGAAATATTGGAAATCAAATAGTAGACGTTATACCTTTTCCTTGCTGGAAAGGATGGACTCCAAGTCCTTTACCAAGTTATGGTCGACTCCTCTTTGCTCCTTAATATTGATCACTGGTCGCACCAACATTTTTGATTGCAATATTGAGTTTTAGCCTTCTTCTGCAGCTTACTCCATCATGCAACTCAACTGAGTTTCATGCAGTGGAATTCATTTATGACCTTGTCTTCTTGGCAGTTAACATTTCAGTTATCTGCTCCTAATATCTGGAGGGCTTCCTGATCCCCATGGTTCCAGCAATTCCTAATTATTTCGTACCTACTCCAACAAAACCTCTCCCATAATTGTGCCTTTATTCAGTTTGCCTGTGTGTTAGATTGCCTCTGAGGACATCGAGCAACAGGTCCAGTCACAATTCACCTCTCTTTTAAGAGGTGACAACTAGTTTTAGCAAATGCTAATCTTTCATAATATCTTTGCATTTGCTGAGGCTGGGGTTGGTGACATAATGTGGTTGTGGTCATGAGTAGGGGGCATGACATCAGGGAAATGCTTGCATCATATGGAATGGTCACAGCTTAATCAGGTATTGCAATCCTTGTAAGATAACAAGGTGTAGAGCTGGATGAACACAGCAGGTGTGGCAGCATCAGAGGAGCAGGCAAGGTGACATTTCGGGTTTGGACCCTTCTTCAGAAATCCTTGTGCCAATTTTCAGGGACTGTCCAATTTATCCCTCAGTGTCTTAAAAATTCATTCAGATTTAGATTTATTTTCACATGTATGTAAAATAAAGTGAAAAGTATTTTTTTTGCATATTACACACAAAGTGATGCCACAGTCCAATGCCATCTTTAAGCACTGAACATAATGTAAGATTTTACTGCAATAGAGTTCTTCCTTCCTTTCTTCTTGTTCCTCCTCTGTTACTTCTCCACTGACTGTTTGACATCAGCTGAAATCTCTGAAATGGGCTCCTTTGGTCTTTGTAACGAGTTCTGAGGTCTCAGTTACAGCTGCCTCCAGATGCTGCCACCGGTCCACCGTCCATCCATTTCACCAGTCCTTCTGCTCCTTCAGGCACCCGGGGCTAAGGACCTGGAGCTTCGGCTGAGCCTGCAAGTCCAGGCCAGGGGAGTCATCCCAGGACTTGCTCCTTGTTTGCCAGGAGACCTCGGGCTTGGGTGAAGCTGTGTCTTGTTCATCTTGGCATTGCTGCTGTCAGAGACCGCCCCCTTCACCCGCCACTCTCCAGGCTTTAAAGAAAAAAATGAAAAGAAAAAGAAATAAAAGAGAAAGAAAGCAGGTGGGAGCAGACGAGTCCTGGTTTCAGCCCTGCTATTCTGCTGCCATCTTGATGCAGAATATGTTGAAACACGCAATGATGATGAATTACCAAATCACAATATCAAATGACTGAACAAAAGACTGATAATTTTTGAAAGGGACATGTTTGCAAACCTCATAGGGTTCACCAAGATTGAGTGAATTCATTGCTCAACTATGCATTTACTACATAAGAGCAAATTTGCTTTGGTATCAATATGTAACTTCTGTTGATTAATTCGAGTACAGGTTCCTTTACAGGACACTTCATGCTCAAACTTCTTCAACATGTCACAGTTATCTCTTAAGCAGTAATAGATTTGTCGATCAGGAACCTGATGAGTCTTGTCCTTATGCGTAATGATGGATTGAGTTGAAATGCAAATCACAGTCAGTGTAATTAAATTCTGTCGAGACTTCAATTGTACCTACTTACCTGCTTTTATAATAACTATTGCTTGCAGAAAGATGCAGCCAATTTTTTTATCTTCTTTGGTTTCATGATACATTTTATGGATGGGTAGATATCTGCACTTGTGCAAGAAATGGATTGGCTCACAAATAATTGGATATAATTTATCTGGTTAGGCTACAGACTGCTGTGTTGATACAGAGAGAATGATAAGATTGGAAGTCAAGCAAAGTTTAGAATAGAATAGAATAGAATCCCTACAGTGTGGAAACAGGCCCTTCGGCCCAACAAGTCCACACTTTTGTACAGATGAAAATTCTTTGGCTGTGAAGCAGTACAAACCTGCCCTTTGTTTTAGGTATCAAATAAGTCTCTAAACATAATGCTTCTCTCTTCCTTTTGTTTCCAGACAAGATAGATACTGTAGGATCAAAGCTAGGTTGGAAAAAGAATTGCTTTTCTTTCTTTTCAAGAAAGAAGAAATTAGAAGTTGAATGTCCCAACAGTACAATTTTGTAAAATGTGTAACTTATCCATCCAAATTCATTTTATTCATTTAGGACAGAGGTGGCACGTGGCTCAGTGGTTGGCACTGCTGCCTGACAGTGCCAGGGACCCATGTTCGATTCCACCCTCAGGTGACTGTCTGTGTGGAGTTTGTACCTTCTTCCCATGCCTGTGTGGGATTTCTCCATGTTCACCAGTTTCCTCCTACAATCCAAGCATGTCTGAGAGGTGATCTTATAGAGGTTTACAAAGTCATAACGAGCATGGATAGTGTGAATAGTCAAAGTCTTTTCTCTAGGGTAGGGGAGACCAAAACTAGAAGGCATAGATTTAAGTTGAGAGGGGAAAAATTTAAAAGGGACCTCAGGGACAACTTTTTTCACGCAGAAAGGGTGGTGTGTGTATAGAATGAGTTGCCAGAGGAACTGATGGAGGCTGGTACAATTACAATCAAAGGCACCTGGAGGGGTACATGAACAGGAAGGGTTTTGAGGGAAATTGGCCAAATGCTGGCAAATGGGACTAGATTAATTTAGGATATCTGGTTTGCACGGATGAGTTGGAGCAAAGGCTCTGTTTCCAAGTTGTATAACTCTATGTGCTGGTTGGGTGGATTGGCCATGCTAAAATTGTCCATCGTGTCCAGGGATATGCAGGGTAGGTTGGTTAGCCAGGGGAAATGTAGGGTTACAGGGATAAGGCAGGGGTGTGTGTCTGAGTGGTGTGCTCTTTGGAGGTTCAATGTGGACCCAATAGGCCAAATGGCCTGCTTCCACATTGTAGGGATTCTATGATCCTATGTTCATTGTTAAAGGGGAGGCTCCTACCCATGGTGATTCAGTTAGAAATTACCAGAAGCTTCAGAGGATCTGTTTTGAACAAAGAAAGGCCATTTGACTCTGAGCAGTCATATTAGCCATGTTGTGAATGTTCCTTTTAAAACAGAAAAGACAGTTTCATAGGAAGTGGAAAACAGGAACACTCCATATTTGAAGTTAGGTATAGAATATGCCTTCACCAGGCATGGTACCTCGCATATTAGGCCAGTGCACGAACCCACTGATGTGACACACATGATTTTCTTCCACACAGTAATTACTTTGCATCTATAGTGCTAACAAATATGAATACAAATGTATTTGATTCATCTTTCCAATGTGTTTTCTTGCCTTGTCATGTTCTGCTCTCCTGTGAGCTTTCTTTGTAGTGGTGGTTTCCTTCTTACAGAGTTCATTTTAATCATCCAAATGGAAGTGACATGTGAAAGGATCCTGCAGCTCTTCTTGTGTAGCCTCCAGGCAATAATGTGTTTTCAGAAACATTGGCTTCTTTTGAAGGCCATACTTTTAAAAACATTCCTGTAATAGTAATAAAGTGCATAAAGTGAAGGAAGGACAAGCAGAGATTTTAGACCTGTCCAGAGCTGAAATTGAATGTGCAAGACATAGCATTCACTCCAGCAGAAAGCTTTTTACTGTTTTCTTCTTTTTATCAAGTTCTTATGAAACAACAAATATGCTGAATGGATTATTTAATTCATCCATCCATATTGTAATATGATACTACCTGTCAAGAGCAACTTTTTTTAACTATTAGTAAGTGATTTCTGTTCCCAATCATGTGGGTGCATCATAGTTTTCCCATTGATTATTTTTCTGGATAAATTATGCCATATGAATACCAGCAAGCCACAAAATAGCTTATGTCTGCTGCCTTCTAGAATTATCTAATGCTATTTTATCGCAATGACAGCAGTTGTATAAACTGCAGTCTTTGGTGTTTAAAATTGGGAGCGTGTTTTTAGCTCAAAAAATAGTACAAGTAATTGTTCATTTGATTTATTTATCTGTTAATACGGGATAACGATTCTTGCCTGCTACAGTTGGCAAGGATTAAACAAAAAAGAATAACTGATTTATGTTGGAAATTGCAAGACTCTGTGGAAGAATTAAAAGAAACTAGTTTTTGTTTCTGGAATGATTGACACTTGATCCATTGGTGCACTAACATGCTGAATACTAAGAGTAGGTACATTTCAAGCTTGAACCACATGTTGCCCTAACTGATGAATTTGAACTCTCATGAAGAATATTACAGGCTTTTACATTCCAGGTGTTAAAAAAAGGTACTTTTATGAAGCAGGACCTGCAAGTCAGAAAGGAGGTGAAGGCAGATTGATACCACCTTCCTGCAAAAATGCCATCCCCTATTCCCAATTCCTTCGCCTCCGCCACATCTGCTCCCAGGATGAGGCATTCCACTCCCGTACATCTCAGATGTCCTCATTTTTCAAGGACCGCAACTTACCCACCTCAGTGGTCGAGAACGCCCTCAACCGTGTCTCCCACATTTCCTGCAACTCATCCCTCACACCCCATCCCCGCAATAACAACCAAAAAAGAATCTCCCTCGTCCTCACGTACCACCCCACCAACCTCCGGATCCAACGCATCATCCTCCGACACTTCCGTCATCTGCAATCTGACCCCACCACCAAAGACATTTTTCCCTCCCCACCCTTATCTGCTTTCCGGAGGGACCACTCTCTCCGTGACTCCCTTGTCCGCTCCACACTCCCCTCCAGCCCCACCACACCCGGCACTTTTCCCTGCAACCGCAGGAAGTGCTACACCTGCCCCCATACCTCCTCCCTCACCCCCATCCCAGGCCCCAAGAAGACTTTCCACATCAAGCAGATGTTCACCTGCACATCTGCCAATGTGGTATACTGCATTCGCTGTACCCGTTGTGGCCTCCTCTACATCAGGGAAACCAAAAGGAGGCTTGGGGACCACTTTGCAGAACACCTATGCTCGGTTCGCAATAAACAACTGCACCTCCCAGTCACGAACCATTTCAACTCCCCCTCCCATTCCTCAGATGACATGTCCATCCTGGGCCTCCTGCAGTGCCACAACGATGCCACCCAAAGGTTGCAGGAACAGCAACTCATATTCCACTTGGGAACCCTGCAGCCCAATGGTATCAATGTGGATTTCACAAGCTTCAAAACCTCCCGTCCCCCTGCCGCATCCCAAAACCAGCCCAGCTCATCCCCGCCTTCCTGACCTGTTCTTCCTCCCACCTATCCCCTCCTCCCACCTCAAGCCGCACCCCCATCTCCTACCTACTAACCTCATCCCGCCCCCTTGACCTGTCCGTCCTCCCTGGACTGACCTATCCCCTCCCTGGACTGACCTATCCCCTCCCTAACTCCCCACCTACACTCACCTTTACTGGCTCCATCCCCGCCTCTTTGACCTGTCTGTTTCCTCTCCACCTATCTTCTCCTCTATCCATCTTCTATCCGCCTTCCCCTCTCTCCCTATTTATTTCAGAACCCCCTTCCCCTCCCCCATTTCTGATGAAGGGTCTCGGCCCGAAACGTCAGCCTTTCTGCTCCTATGATGCTGCTTGGCCTGCTGTGTTCATCCAGCTCTGCACCTTGTTGTCTCAGATTCTCCAGCATCTGCAGTTCCTACTATCTCTGATTCAATTTTAACCCCACTGCGAAGCCTCTTCTAAGGATGCCGAGCCTGAAGAAGTTACCCTCCTCCCTCCGGACAAACCTCAGGGGACCTCTCTCCCACTGCAACTCTCTTGTAATCTCTTTGGCCTTGAAACTGCTCGACCATGTCCTGAAGCAAACCAGGTACTACAGCCACATCACCTTTCTTAGTACCTGCCTACAGAACCAGATCATCCCCATTGGACTGCAGTCCACATTCAGGCATTCCCAATTTGGCCCCAACCGTGACAATATCTACATTTATAGCATTGAGATCCTTCAGAAGCGTTTCTCCCTGCAACTGCTGAAACACACATTCGCAGCAATGCGCCGGCATCTCCTGGCACTACAATCAAGCCTACCCCAGCTCAGAGCCTCCCTCTCCCAGATCTGCAAAGGACCTCTCCTGTTTTTTATTCTTCGTAGGATCCACAACCTGAACTCACAATTCTACTCAGCTTTATTGGACACTAAAAACCGTAAGTACAGTAAACTTACTGGTGCCTACCACCCAAAACGGGCTTCCTCCACCCCCCAAATCCCCAACCCTACCCAGGACCTTCCCCAGAATGTGTCCGCCGCCATTGGCCATGAGGCCACTGTCGGGGAACCCACAGATGACGTCACATCCGCAACCGCCGGGTACCCCACTTCCGGGACAGCGAACGCCATCGCTGCTGGTGCCACCACGTCTATTTCCGAGACCAACACCACAGACACTGAAGACGCGCCTACTGTCACCGCTGCTGCCGCCGCCGCCTACCCTGCTCCCCCCAGCGCCGACGCCGCTCCACCCATCACCGATGCGGGCGCAACTCCACCCACCGCCGACGCCGGCGCAACTCCGCCCACCGCTGACGCCGACGCAACTCCGCCCACTGCCAACACAACTCCGCCCACAGCCTACGCCGACGCAACTCCGCCCACAGCCGACGCCGACGTGCCTCCGCCCACAGCCTCCACAGCCAGCAGCTCCAGAGGGGACAATAGCACCCAGCCCTGCCGAGTCTTCACCATCCCCCCAGACCTCCCCCTTACTGAGGACGAACGGTCAGTCCTCAGTAAAGGGCTTACTTTTGTCCCCCTCCACCCACACATCAACGAATACCAGTCACGTTTGGACATAGAGCAGTTTTTCCGCCACCTCCGCCTCCACGCTTACTTCTTCAACCGTGAACCTAACCCTCCCTCTACTGACCCCTTCTCCTGCCTCCAACACACCCCCTCCTCCTGGACATGACCCCAAGGCCTCCTACCCTCCCTCGACCTCTTCATCTCCAACTGCTATCGAGACATCAATCGCCTCAACCTCTCCACCCCTCTCACACACTCCAACCTCTCCCCCGCAGAACGTGCAGCCCTCCGCTCCCTCCGCTCCAATCCCAACGTCACCATAAAACCTGCAGACAAGGGAGGCGCAGTTGTAGTATGGCGCACTGACCTCTACATCGCCGAGGCCAGACGCCAACTCTCCGACACCTCCTCCTACCGCCCCCTTGATCACGACCCCACCCCCGAGCACCAAACTATCATCTCCCAAACCATCCACAACCTCATCACCTCAGGTGACCTCCCACCCACAGCCTCCAACCTCATCGTTCCCCAACCCCATACCGCCCGCTTCTATCTCCTTCCCAAAATCCACAAACCTGAATGCCCTGGTCGACCCATTGTCTCCGCCTGCTCCTGCCCCACCGAACTTATCTCCACCTATCTGGACTCCATTTTCTCCCCCTTGGTCCAGGAACTCCCTACCTACGTCCGTGACACCACCCACGCCCTCCACCTCCTCCAGAACTTCCAATTCCCCGGTCCCCAACACCTCATCTTTACCATGGACGTCCAGTCCCTATACACCTGCATTCCCCATACAGATGGCCTAAAGGCCCTCCGCTTCTTCCTGTCCCGCAGGCCCGACCAGTCCCCCTCCACTGACACCCTCATCCGCTTAGCTGAACTCGTCCTCACCCTCAACTTCTCTTTCAATTCCTCCCACTTCCTACAGACAAGGGGCGTGGCCATGGGTACCCGCATGGGCCCAAGCTATGCCTGCCTCTTTGTAGGTTACGTGGAACAATCCCTCTTCCGTACCTACACTGGCCCTAAACCCCACCTGTTCCTCCGTTACATTGATGACTGTATCGGCACCGCCTCGTGCTCCCACGAGGAGCTTGAACAGTTCATCCACTTCACTAACACCTTTCACCCCAACCTTAAGTTCACCTGGACCATCTCTAATACCTCTCTCTCCTTCCTGGACCTCTCTGTCTCCATCTTGGGCAACCACCTAGAAACCGATATCCATTTCAAGCCCACCGACTCCCACAACTACCTA
>NW_025974056.1:0-8707 GCF_021869965.1 Rhincodon typus
ACCCTTCTTCTGAAGAAGGGTCCAGACCCGAAATGGCAGCATTCCTGCTCCTCTGATGCTGCTTGGCCTGCTGTGTTCATCCAGCTCTACACCTTGTTATCTTAAATAAAATGTGATGTGTGATTCGCTGTAATAGAGCCATGAATGGGAGACAGTTGATTACTGGGGGCATAGAAGAATCTTGGGGAACAGGTTCACCCGACACTAAAGGCAGCCCCTCACGTTTAATAAGCACAAAATAAAATGGTACTCTCATGTTTGTCACAAACTGCAACATTTCAAGGAGACAATGAGGAGCTGATGTTGGAGCTGATGAGGATCTCAGTTAGTTACTGACAGTTATATTGGTCACACACAAACAGGAGCATCTGGATAATTTTAGAAGAATTCAATGCAGATTGCTGGGAATGTTGCTCAGTTTGAGGCAATATAAACAAAAGGAAAGATTTGAAAAATGTTATTCTTTATTGATTAACATACAGATTCCAGAGAAATATCACAAGAAGATGGAATGAGTTTGTGTCAAAGTAAACCATTTCTACTGGCAGAGTGGGTCAGGGGGAGGGTTGTAGATTCAAAATTAAACAGAAAATGCTTTAGATTCGGCACAGTAGGAACATCTTCAGAATTGTCCAGTAATGACACTGATCACCTGCTTAATTATTTAATGATGCCATGCTGTCGCTGACCTGATATTGGTTTGGCCACTTTAGAATACTATGTACAATTCTGGTCTCCCTGCCATAGGAAATATGTTGTTAAACTTGAAAGGGTTCACAAAAGATTTACAGGGAAGTTGCCAGGACTGAAGGGCTTGAGCTATAGCGGGAGACTGAATACGCTGGGGCTTCTTTCCCTGGAGCATCGGAAGCTGAGGAGGTGACCTTATAGAGGTTTTTAAAATCATGAGGGAATGGATAGGGTGAACAGCTAAAGTCTTTGCCCTGGGGTGGGGTGTCCAAAACTAGAGGGTATAGGTTTAGGGTGAGAGGGGAAAGATTTAAAAAGGACCTGAGGGTAAATTTTTCATGCAGATGCTGGTGCATGTACGGAACAAGCTGCCAGAGGAAGTAGATGCTAGTACAAATTCCAACATTTAAAAGGCATCTGGATGGATATATGAATAGGAAGAGTTTAGAGGGTTATGGGCCAAATGCTGGCAAATGGGACTGGGTCAGATTAAGGTATCTGTTTGTGCAGACAAGTTGGGCTGAAGATTTTCTGTTCCGTGCTGCATGACTCTATGACTCTAAGAGATCGGGCAGCATCTGTGAACAGTAACAGAGTTAATGAGTTAATGTTTCAGATCAAAGTTTAGACCTGAATTCCTGTGGCAAGATTATCTTGAACTCAACTCTGTTTCTCTCTCCACTGATGTTGCCAGCCCTGCTGAGTTTCTCCCATATGAGAAACTTTTAGCTTTGAGATGGGAGCTAACAGAGAAAAACAGCTCAATCTGATGATCAGTCTGAAGTGACAAAAACATGGAGGAGAAACCAGACTTAAATTGGTCCCCAAACCTGTTGCATAATTTAACCCCATAACTGATCTCTCATCTTAATCCCACACTCTCACCCAAACCCTCCACCCATATCATTGGATTGCCTGAGACTTTGAACTCTATTGATCTTAGCCTTGAATCTACACAAAAACTGAACATCCTCAGTCTATGAGGTGACAAAGTCCCAAGAATTCACAAGTCTCAACATCACAAGATTTTTCCTCATCTTAGTCCTAAATGGCTAATGTGTCATCCTCAAATTGTGACACTGAGTTTGAGGGAAACTGCCTGTCAGCATCACACAAGTTTTATATGTTTCCTCTCATTCTTTTAAGCTCCAGAACAAACACATCCAATGTACTCAATCTTCCTTTACAGGAGAACCCTGTCAGTGCATCCATGGAGCAAGATAACTTCATCTCACCCACTATAACGTAAATATATCCTCCCTCAACAGGCTCCTGAGGCACACCATTAGTGCCCCTGCCTCTGAACCAGGAGGCACACGTTCAAGTCCCACCTGGTCCAGAAGTGTGTGATAATATCCATGAACAGGTGATTTAAAGTCTCGATCCTTCCCTGTTTTGCAGAAACCCAAGCTAGAGAGGCAGAATGGCCTAATCCTCCTCTTCCTGAAGATGCGGATTCTATCAGCTCCATGCATTGTGCCCTTGATTGACTTTTGTCATTCAGTTGGTAAGATCTGCATTTATTGGAGTGTTTGACATTTATAAAAACATTTGTTAGTTTGCTGTGTATTTGCTCAATTGAACAACCTAATCAATTAGTTAATTTATTAATTGATTAATTTTAGTTACATACTTCACAACTGAAGACCACATTGAATTAGTTAGTTAGTTGTTTTTTCGAATTGATCTGTTTGATGTGTTCTCACTGAATCGTGTCAGTGTTGCTTTCTGATGCAGTAGCTCCTTATGCAGCTCGCTGTTAATGTTTCTTCGAGAGCTCTTGGTTTAATCTCCTTAGGACCATCTTACTGCAATAAGATGCTATCTAAATGCAAGTTGTTCTTGTTACATTTCGATGAGATGATGTTAAGGCTGACAGACGCAGTGAAGAGAGCGGGATATTGGCAATGATATTCAAGCTTGATCTGTCGGGGGTTGTTCTGTAGACAGGTGCGACCAGGACAGGATTGTATTTGTATTTGTGCCTCACTGTTCACATACGGAATTGTAGAATCACTGAGTGTAACAAACAAAGTTTCACTTCCCAATCAACAATTAAAATAAACTAAAATGAGAATTGCTAATTTTATCCCATGTTATATTTACTTCAATCTGAAGTCGAAATAGTTTGTGTATGAAGGTCCTGTGCTGCGGTCACACTGTAGAAGACACGTGTCTGCCTGAGGAGTCACTGAAACCTTTCTGGGCCCACAGTGAGAATGCTGGCCTTCATATTCAAATCTCCCCTGTCTCATCCAAACTCAGCTCCTTGATAAACTATTAGTCACTATGAGATTGACAGTTGTCTGGAATGGTCAGTGGTCAGTGGTCTTGGTGTCAGTGGTCTGTGTGGTTAGTGGTCTGAGTTGATCAATGGCCTAGGATGGGCAGTGGTCAGTGGTCTGGCATGGCAGTGGTCAGTGGTCTGGCATGGCAGTGGTCTGGGTGGTTCCTCTGAGCTAGGCATGGGGTCTCTGATCTGTTTCCACTCAGGCATAGCATCTCATTTCGCGGAGGGACCTTATGGTGTGAAGTTGAAATGAGAATCTCGAAATGTTCCTGAAGGATTCAGACTGACACACTGGCCATACAAGATGGCTATTGGAGGATCCATTCCACATTGCCTGCTGCCTGGTCAGTAACATCAGAATGAGCCTCTCAGTGAGCATTTTCAGACACTCACACACTTGGAATTCGACCACATTCCAACCCTCAGAAACATTGGAGATGCCAATCCTGAATCATGTGGACAACTCTGTGGGATGGGACCTCGGATAGTGGAATGGGACCTTGGATAGTGGGATGGGTCCTCAGATAGTGGGATGGGGTCTTTGACGGTGAGATGGGGTCTTGGACAGTGAGCAACAAATCAGGCTCTGATGCTAACTGGATGCATGAGCCTTTGTGAAGCACACAACAGGTTTCATTTTATTTTATACCCTGAATTGTTATCAGACACAACAGAGTGATTGTCCCACAACCAAATCACCATAACCTTATTTTAAAACTACTTTTTTAAAACCACCAGCAGTAATTAACCATGTAACCAATCAAATATTTATAAGCAAAGCCCATGACGGGCAATGCGAACATTCAAAAGTGAGGGAGATAGGGCGAATTTGATTCTGTTCTGTGGAATAGGGTCTGGATGAATGGACTGGATCAATATTTAAAGGAAGATCTTCTATATCTGTGGGTTTTGAATAAGATTTGGAGTCAGGAGATTTTCACTGCTCAGGTTACTTTGTAAGGTTTGGCAGGTAGTAATTAGAAATGTGGGGCAATCTGTGTGAATCACAAATGTTCTGTTGTGTGGTGAAAATGGGGAAATGAGCATGTTGCAGAGAAGCCATTGAGCTCACCAAGTCTCGGTAAATGCTGACTTGCAACAGTCCTGTATTTTGAATATTTCTCTTTGTCAATTGAAGACAATCAGTAAAAACTGAAAGAACTGCAGATGCTGTAAATCAGGAACAAACACAGAAGTTGCTGGAAAAGCTTAGCAGGTCTGGCAGCATCTGTGAAGGGAAAAACAGAGTTAACATTTCGGGTCTGGTGACCCTTCCTCGGAGAATCAGTAAATATTCAATCTGTACCTTGTAGCTCCAACCAACTTCTTGTACCTTCTGAGCTCATGTCTCAGACCAGTGAAAACTTCAGAATCTTAAAAACTTCAGATCGTTCCTTAATTCCATCAACACAACTGGAATTTCTCCATCAGAGATAGTAAGAACTGCAGATGCTGGAGTCAGAGATAACACAGTGTTGAGCTGGAGGAACACAGCAGGCCAGGCAGCATCAGAGGAGCAGGAAAGCTGACATTTTGGGCCTGGACACTTCTTCAGAAAATTTTCTTCGGACTTTCTCAATGTTCCTTCAACACCACCTCTCAACCTATACTGCCATCTCATGAATTCTTTTCACAAAAATATACTTTATTCATAACATTTCCATAAAGCACAAACCTGGTCAGCCTCTTTTCATTCAGTCTGAGAGGCTTCAGCATATTTACAATTACATTTACAATGTCAATTCCATTGTCAAGTTCACTGCCTGAGGAGCCTTTATGTGGCTTCACTCTCTCTGCAAGAAAGCCTTAGAGAGCGACTTTTCCCCTCCTCTGTAGCAGATGCCCCAAGCTTTAGATAGTCCCTTAGTCCTGGATCTTTGGAATGTGCCGGTCTGTAACACTCGGGCGAGGATAGCTGTCTGAACGGGAAGACCAAACAGTTTCGGGCAGACTAAGGAGCATCTTTCACTGAGTCGATGGTCCTCCAGGCACAGTGTGTGTTGGTCTCGGTGTTTCCCAGGGCACAGCCTGTACGGCACTGAGTCTCGTGTCATGGAAGCTGCTCACGATGAACTTTGACAAAACCCACTGCATCTGTTTCTGGAGCTTCTTTGTGAAAGCATGTTCCACAAGGAAATGGACAATAGTCTCCTTGAGAACACTGTGTGGAGGGAGAGACTCTGGGTAGATTGGAAGGATCTGACAGGTAACGCCCTTCTCACCACCAGCCAGGAGATGCCTCGGTGCTTGTTGGAAAGTTCTGCTGATGAGGCGTTCTGCAAAATGGCTTTGACAGTCTGCCCAGGGAACCACACGACGGGATCCACCCTTTCCTTTTCCCTCAGGGTCACGACACTACGTGCTGACCACTTCCTGATGGACTTATGTTCAAAGGGGTTTTCCTGCAGAAACTTGGGGAATGGTGATATTGCAAGGCCCATCTGATGAGAGAATTTTACACACCAGGAGGTCAGCCCCATTCGTTGAATCTCCTCCTGAATATTCCCCTCCCTTTCCGTCCCCTCTTTCCATGGCTCTGTATTCAGTGTGAACTCATAAACACTTCCAGCTCTTTGTAATTTAAACAGAAAGATTAGACAGCGTGACACTCTGATCTGAAGCTGTCTGTGTTCCTGGAAGGAGTAGTTCCTCAGCTGATGGTAAACCGAGTTGCTTGCTGGGACAGGCCTGGTGGCTGAGCCGTCTCTTTAGCTGACTCTGAGAAAAGTCAATCCATCACTCATTTCTCTGCAGGAACTGATTCTACAAATATCAATGACTCAAATTTAAAAAAACATTAATTAGCAGAAAATTGGAAGCCCAGTGTGTGGGTTTAAATATCTGAGCAGCAGGTTTCCAGGGAAAGAAATCACTAATTGACATCACCTGTGGGTTATGAGGTTCGTGTTATTTGTGGTTTATATTTCAGTAAATCTCCGTTTTTGGTATCAATAAGGGGCCTTGTTTTTGCCTCTTCACTCACATTACAAACCGAATAAAACAGCTAGTATTACACACCCCTCCCCACACCACCCCAATTGTAACAGTCCCTGAAGCACCACATCCTCTCGTGATCATGGGTCCACCTGAAAAGCATAAAGCAAAACAAAACAGTTTGAGGGAGACGCCTAACACTCACCTCAGAACTGATGGCATTGCATTCCATTTCTCCGAAGCACTTTCAGCAAGTAATGACAGCAAATACTTAAAACAATCTTCATCCAGAAGTGCCGAGTGGATGATCCATCTCGGCCTCCTCCAGTGGTCCCCAGCATCACAGATATCAGTCTTCAGCCAATTCAATTCACTCCATGTGATATCAAAAGCATTTGGAGACACTGGATACTGCAAAGTCTATGGGCCCTGACAACGTTCCGGCAATAGTACTGAAGACTTATGCTTCAGAACTTGCTGCTCCCCTAGCCAAACTGTTCCAGAACAGTTACAACACTGGTATCTACCTGACAATGTGGAAAATTGCCCAAGTATGTCCTATACACAAAAAGTAAGACATATCCAACCTGATTGGTCAATTACTGCACCATCAGTCTACTCTGGACCAGTGACAGGATCAATGAGAGATTTTGTTAAGGCTAACCAGAATCATCTGGTTTTACTGGTTGGGGAGTCTATAAAGAGAGGGTTTTCACCAAACCATCTGCCAACACATTCACCACCCATTGCCACTTTCATTGAGGAGGTCAAGGTGCCTGCTGGTTTCAGGTAGCAGGTCACAGGGTACGGGGTAAAGGGTGTGCAGGACACGTGGAGTGGAACCAAACGCTTTTTAAACCCCAGAACACCGGAATAAAGGGGAAAGAAATTATTTATGTGGAGCCAGGCACTGCATCCCCAACAATCCCTCCCACTTACTCTCTGCTTGCCCCTCACAGTGTAATGGCTGTTGGAATATGACTCATCGCCCATCCCAAATTGTCCTGGAGAAGGTTTTGGTGAGTTGGCTTCTTGCTGGAGACCATGTGCTGTAGGCCCACCCACAATGTAGGGAGAGGGTTCCAGGATCTTGTCCACTGTCCTTCACCATGATCTTTTCAGCCACCCACACAACCAATTCTCCCACTCTCACTCCATCTGTGTCACTGAACTCACTCTATCATTCAGATAGCCTTCTATAATGAAGACAGATAGAGCTGTGGCTGTACTGCTGGGAGCAGATTAAACAGGTAAGGTCCAGAAACTAAAATAAAAGAGTTCTGTCATGGACACAAGATCCTCGCAAAACACATCACAGCACTTTCTCAGTTCTATAAATGAAGAAGTGCAACTGCTCATGGTGCATTCCCAAAATGAGAAATAATGACCAGATAATCTGACTTTTACGATGTCAGTTGAGGGATAAATATTGGTCAGAACACCAAGGAGAAATGCCATGCTCTTTAAAATAATAAAATTGCATTTTTTACTGAAACAAATCTCAAAATTGTAATATAATAGACCATTAGGACAAGGGCAGCAGATATATGGGAACACAACCACCTCCAAGTTCTCCTTCAAACCACTCACCATCCTGACTCGTAAATATATCACCGTTCCTGCACTGTCGCTGGGTCACAATCCTGGAATTCCCTCCCTAAGGGCATTGTGTTTTAAAATGGTCTGCAGTGGATTCCCCTGCAGGATTTTACTTGAATTATCTGTAAAAAGCCTAAAGACCATAAGTAATCGCCACCTCATCTGCAGAAACTGCCAGAGACTCAAAACTGTACCAAACCCCTTTATGCAAAATGGCCCTGAAGGCTCCGTTATCTGTTTCAATAACATTTTGATCGCTTTGAAAATGAGAGACTGAAACTCCTTCATTAACATAGACTGTCTGCTTTGTGTGTTCATAGTCGTATACCACATGACCAAAACTCTCTCTTGTGAAAAGCTACAATTATAAGTTGTCTGTTTGTTACAGAAGAGAGTGACACTAAGGAGATCAGTAGGGAGAGAGGAGGTGATGGCCTAGTGGTATTATCACTGGACTGTTAATTCAGACACTCTGGTGATGCTGGTTTGAATCCCACCCTGACAGGTCATGGAATTGGAATTTGATGAAACTCTAGAATTAAGAGTCTAATATGACCACAATTGATTGCCTCTGGTTCACCAGTGCCCTTGTGGGAATGAAACAGGTAATCTTTACTTGGTCTGGCCTACATGTGACTGCAGACCCACAGCAATGAGCTTCATTCTTAACTGCCCTCTGAAATAGGCAATAAATGCTGTCCTGGCTGGTGATACCCACATCCTGTGAATTAATTAAAAAAAGGTCAGTAGAAGGTTGAGACAACAAGGTACAGGGCTGGATGAACACAGCAGGCCAAGCAGCATCATAGGAGCAGAAAGGCTGACGTTTCGGGCCTAGACCCTTCATCAGAAAAGGGGGAGGGGAAGGGGGTTTTGAAATGAATAGGGAGAGAGTGGGAGGCGGATAGAAGAGGGATAGAGGAGAGGATAGGTGGAGAGGAAACAAACAGGTCGAAGAGGCGGGGATGGAGCCAGAAAAGGTGAGTGTAGGTAGGGAGTTAGGAAGGGGATAGGTCAGTCCAGGGAGGACGGACAGGTCAAGGGGGCGGGATGAGGTTGGTCGGTAGGAGATGGAGGTGCGGCTTGAGGTGGGAGGAGGGGATAGGTGGGAGGAAGAACAGGTTAGGGAGGCAGGGACGAGCTGGACTGGTTTTGGGATGCGGTAGGGGGAGGGGAGATTTTGAAACTTGTGAA
>NW_025974057.1:0-8706 GCF_021869965.1 Rhincodon typus
GTTGTCTCTTTAAAACAATATTCTGATTTGTGTCTTCAGATTCAAAGTGTTATGGCATCACACTTCCCCTGCAGCAGGATGTGCTTGATAGCCCTCATGGGGATATTATTATTGTGAAAGCAGTTCTTTCATTGTGTTTCAAAGAAGGATTTCCATATTTCGTTCCCCTTATTCGGCTTCATTTGAACAACAGCAATGAATTTCGATGACAAGAGTTAAGATGGAAGTTATATTTTCTTACTAAAATAGAAGATGGAGCCCGGGGCTTGATTGTCCCGAAAATGCAGGCATTTTCCTTTAGATCAGATAGAATGTGGAAGCATTGTTTGAAGTGCTAATCTGAGCCTACTTGGTATATAGCCTTCACAAATATGCTGCGGTTATCATTTGCTCCTCATTAAGTGATTCTTGCCCAGAATACACCATTGTCTGGTGAACTTGATTGATTAGCATCTCTTTATTCAGAGCTTTCTTAGGTTTCAAAATAGTATGCAGGCTCTTCACATGCCTTGAGTTCAGAGTCCAATTCATCTCAGTTTAATTCAATTTGATACCAGTTTGGAAATGAGCACAAACCTTCTATAGGTGAGTTTGGGGAAGAAGTTATTTTTAAATGCTTACAGGCCATTGCTCTATTATAATTTCAGAAGTTATTCACACTGAGAGCAACCTGCTGAGATTTACTGCTCCTGTGTTATTATCTTGTTTGTAAATATATCTGATTATTAGTTTTTGTCTGAATTTAACAGCCTGACAGCATGATATTTACTGACTTTTTGTAGAGATGGCAGAATGTGGTTTGCATCCCAGATTAGCTCTGGCGCATTATACCATGGTTAATGGATTATCGTCAGTTCTGTAGCTCTCTATGCCAGTCTCAAAAAAAAGATATAGTTCACCTGTGGGTCCTTAGCCATTGGGACGATGCCCTAATCATAACAATTACATGTATTAAGTGCACAACAAAACAAAAGTTAATTTATTCATTTAAAAAAAGTTTATGGTTGTAATGAGGAGCTCAAATCAGAATGCACATGATATGACATTTCCACTGGCTAGATTGTCTTAGTGACTAATGAGGTGTTAAACTGACCTATTTGGATTGGCATTTATAGAGGTGTTAATGGACACAGCAATTTACTGCACTCTTGTGCAGCTCGCGTTTATCAATTACATCGGGGGGGAGTCTTTCTCACTGTCATACATTAATACAATGTCTTTAGTTTTAAATCTGGAATAATAACTATGTCATTTGCGGGTCAATCATGTTACCCAAAAGAGGAGGACAACCTGCATTTAAGTGGCGCCGGTTTTGGGACATTCGAAAACATTTCAGAGGCATAAAGGCAGCACGTTGAAATTCCGGCTGCTAAATTTGTGCACAGCAAGACCCCACAAATGGCAATATGAAAATGATCAGGAAAACCTTTGACTTAACACACGATAAATATTGACCCGGGGACAGGGAGGGGCTCTCCTGCCTTTCTTCCAGTGGTTCCTTTTAAATCCACACAGAAGCGCAGAAAGGACTCAACTCATCTGGAGATTGACAGTTCTTTTGCAGCATTGCGCTCCCTCCTTAGAAATGCCTTTACGTCTGTAAAGTAGTCTAAGACTCTGCTGCAGTAAAAATAAAGCACTGTTAGAGATCGGAAATAAAAACAAAGTGCTCAGCAAAGCAATAAATAGTCACACCAGACCCAAAACGTTAATTCTGTTTTTTTCTCTCCACAGATGGAGACTGTAAGAGACTCTCTTAAGAGTTCATGGGATCCAAGGAAAGTTGGCACATTGAGTCCAGAATTGGTTGAGTGGCAGGAAGCAGAGGAGTAATGGTCAAGAGACTGGAAATCGATGTCCAGTCAGGTTCTGCAGGGATCAGTGTTGCGCCCCTCGCTGTGCATGTAAAAAATAAACTTTTTTTAAAATTATCCGGCAGCTATGGGACCAGGAAAGTGCCGGTTGATCAAATAATCCGCTTGATCAAGAAGCTCATGTAATCGTTGTAAAAACACACACCAAGTAGTAGAAACGTGGTGCAGGGGTTATACACATCACTATTATACTTTATTTATAGCATAGATCACTTAAACAAATAATGCAACCTTGCCTTAAATAAAACTTAACCAGCAGAGGGCCTTCTAAGTCTCACCTTCAACTGACTACTGGGACATTACGGTAATTGACTCGAAATTGAATCAACTGTTGATATTTCGCGTGGCCATTCGATTGAACAACAAATAATACATTGAGGTAAATGAAAAAGCTGTAATAATCAGACAGAATAATGCAGTAAACTGCAGTAGTTGAGGTATGTACTATTTGCCGGTTTATCGAGAGTGCCGTTTCGTAAGAAAAGGTGCCGGTTAAAACAAAGGTCTGCTGTATATAAACGATTTAGACTTGAGTGTAGGAGAGCTGGTCAGTGAGTGCGCAGATGGTTTAAAAAATTGGTAAGATCGAAGGGCCTACTCCAGCTAATAGTTTCAATATTCCACCTCTGCCTCCCCTTCCTTATCAGGGATTTTCATTGCAAAAGGATTGTGCATCACTGATTGAGCTACAGTTAGGGAGGGGATAGGTCAGTCCAGGGAGGACGGACAGGTCAAGGGAGCGGGATGAGGTTGGTCGGTAGGAGATGGAGGTGCGGCTTGAGGTGGGAGGAGGGGATAGGTGGGAGGAAGAACAGGTTAGGGAGGCAGGGACGAGCTGGACTGGTTTTGGGATGCGGTAGCGGGAGGGGAGATTTTGAAACTTGTGAAATCCACATTGATACCATTGGGCTGCAGGGTTCCGCAGCGGAATATGAGTTGCTGTTCCTGCAACCTTCGGGTGGCATCGTTGTACCGACCAACCTCATCTCGCCCCCTTGACCTGTCCGTCCTCCCTGGACTGACCTATCCCCTTCCTAACTCCCCACCTACACTCACCTTTACTGGCCCCATCCCCGCCTCTTCGACCTGTTTGTTTCCTCTCCACTTATCCTCTCCTCTATCCCTCTTCTATCTGCCTCCCACTCTCTCCCTATTTATTTCAGAACCCCCTTCCCCTCCCCCTTTTCTGATGAAGGGTCTAGGCCCGAAACGTCAGCCTCTCTGCTCCTATGATGCTGCTTGGCCTGCTGTGTTCATCCAGCCCTGCACCTTGTTGTCTCGGATTCTCCAGCATCTGCAGTTCCTACTATCTCTAATTCAGAGTTGCAGGAGAGTTTCAATATGATTGGAAGATCAGAGATCAGAGGGATGCAATCTGACTGACTCATTAAAAGGTATGTGCAGACAGACTAATCTCCAGTATGGAATACATTTTATATTCCTCCATTAATAAATTAATATCTGCTTTCAATTGTCGCAACAGTACACAATCTAATTATATTCTACTGATGAAATTTCCACAGTCCATTTCACCATCAAGAATTTATGAGCACTCTTTTTTATTTACCCCAGTTTACTCCCTATCTGTCCTCGAGATCTGCTCCTCACTGGGATATTGATCATTCAGTAAGTACCACTCGTTATAACTCACTCAAGATTCATGTCCACAGGAGTTGGAAGAGCTCGTAAATTGCTACAAAAATATTACTCACCTTATTTGTTTTACAATGGATTTTGCTGAACTGAACATGATGTTTGGAAGTTAGCTACATTTCAGTAATACATTCCAGTGGAGACAAAACAAATCCGTTGTCAGTCTGGAATCTCATACTACCAAGGTGCGGATAGTGTAGTCAAACAAACACAGAAGACCAGCAGATGGCACATCTCCCCAGCCTGGATAGAGAACAAAAGGGAGTGAACAAAGCCCATTATGTTTGGAATGGCGCTAAGAGCCCAGTTTTTAGCCACTACAATGAACAACAGTTTCTAACCAGAGCAAAATGAAAATGAAAGGATCGGGATAGTGCACAGACATGGAGGGAGCAAGACAGGAAACAAAGAGTAAGGATAAAAGGGTCTTTTTCTGAGTATCAGCCAGTGACTAGTTGGGAATGTAGGCTTCTGGTTTGCAGTCAGTAATTTGCTGATTTTTAGGTGGTTCAAATCCCTCCCAGATCCCTGGTTTTGACACTGGACTTATTTAGGAATGTGAAATGAAGAAGGCAATAGACAGGTATTTTAGGGCAAAAGAATCTCAGCATTTATTAAATGCAAAAAGGTAAGTATAATGCAAAAAATAAAGGCAAATGTAATAAACAGTGAAATGGACACAATCAATTATACAGAGGACAGTAATTAAATACACTATTAACTTAGACACAAGTTAAACACTATTAGAAGCTAAGCGGCAGTTCCAGTCATAAAATCTTTGATCAGGCTTCCCACCCTTGGGGTTCCTGCTGTGTCACCACTCACCTGCCCCTCCCTGCTAGCTAGGTTGGAAAATTTGGGATCTTGAAAGTTTAAGTTCACCACTAAGGAAAAGCACGATTTTGAAATACAGCTGACTGTTCCCACTTGCTGTACCCGGTGCCTCGATGAAGACTTCGGACGGTGTAGGCTTTCAGTCGGTTGGGCCCGCCGATACGGTAGGACGCGTATTGGATTTATTGGGTGAGTACTTGGTTTTCCTTACTTTCTGGTGGTCTTGCGGCCGGCTTTCACCTGAGGATGTGTCTGAGGCCTTGTGGGGTCGGTCGGGTTGGGAGTTTTCAGAGGTTGGTGATTCTTAGGTCTGCTGGTTGTGATCAGTTGCTGTTGGTTCCCCTGGTGTGGAACAGGCCTGTTTGGGTAGGTTTCGGAATTACTGATAGGGATCCCCCCTTCTGGAGATAGCCACTGGAATTAGTTATTGGAACTCTTCTTCTGGGGATTGCTATTCGGAATGCCTCCTAAGGAATAGCTGCTCGGGAATGGCTCTCGGGGAGATAGCTGTTTGGGATCCCTCTTCTAAAAGACCCCTCCAACATAGATACTAGCAGGAGTAGGCCATTGACTCTTCATAAGTGCGGCACCATTCAATATGATCATGGCTGATCCTCTATCTCAATACCACATTACCACTCTCCTTCTTTTGATGCCTTTGTTGTCCAAATGGTTATCTCTCCCTTTCTTGAACATATTCCTGGAACTGTGTCTCTGTTTCTTCAGTGTTGCTGGATCAAAATCACAGAATTCCTTCCCTAGCAACATGGAGGGTCAACCTACCTCCCCCACCCCTGCTGCCCCAACCCCCCACCACATCCTTCCAAGGAGTGCAGTGGTTCAAGAAGGCTGTGAAAGCATGAGGTTGACACTACCCTATCCCTGATTAACCCTAAATGGAGCTTGTCGTGGGTCATTGAAAAAATTGGATTTCACAAACATGCCAGAACCTGCTTCTAAAGGAACAGAATGAAAAAAAATGCTCACAGACAAAAAAAAAGAGAGAAACATATAAGAATTGAAATGATCTCCCTTCCCCCATCTCACGCAAGTCTGGGCTGAGGGTGTTGTCAGGGAATTCGACCAGGACATTACAATCGAGTTTATCTTTCCATACCCTTCCTACATTTGATAGGAGTAACTGGATGGTGATAAAGAATAGTTAGGAGCAATTAACCTGACAGACTCTGGGAGCTGACTGAGTTAATACACACTAACGCAAGATCATCATCATTGGGAGTCCCTCACGGCTGAGGAGGACCCTGTTCCACTCTCAGGGTGAGTCTGTAGGTGGCTGTACAAACTGATGCTGGTGCCACAGGCTCTGTTACACTTTGGGGCAGAGGATGGTCATGGAACGGGGTGGGTGGAGCGTTGGTGAGGCAGCGTGCTCCTTTCACTGTTCTCACCTGGCTTCCACTCTTTCCCAACGGTGCTCGATGCTCTCTCGGATGCTCCTCCTCCACTTTGGACAGTCTCAGGCCAGTGATTCCCAGGTGTCTATGGGAATGTCGCACAGCACCAGTGAGGCCTTGTGGGTATCACTGAAGCGCTTCCTTTGTCCATCTGGGACTCACCAGGCAGGATGGACTAGGGATCGAACCCACATCCTTCCAGTTGGTCAGAAATAGTGTTTTTAACCAACCAAACTCTCTGGGCAGCATTAAGTGCTGTTTCATTATGAAGGTTGTACAGCACGTGATCTGGGATTACCTCGCCCCTTCAACGTTGAGAAGCCAGTTGAGATTGTAACAGTAAAGCTAGCTTATGGGCCCTGCTGAATTTCAAAATCCAAATCCACCTCCCTGACAAACAAAATACACCAAATCAAGCAAGCTTCTAGGGAGGGCTTTGTGGTAGGAGAGAGGACGGGTGAGTCCTGAGTTTGACACTAGTCACCTCCATAGTTAACAAGATGAGAAGACAAGAGTCTGCTTTACTCAGCCCTTTGATGAGGAAAGCAATACAAAGACAAAACCCCTGCAGTGCCCAGTGATGATGGACTACACAGGGTGGATAATGAAGAGAAACTGGCAGGAGGTGAGATGAGTGAATCTCAGTGAAACAGTGGCATGATTGAAATGCTGTGTAAAATTATGCCATCAAAAAATCTTTTACAGCCCTGTGTGCCAGTAACACGGCTTCAAACTGAACACAGACAAGATTGGCGTTCCCATCCACATCATTAATAAAGCTCATCACTAACTCTCAGTTTTAAAACCAAGTAATCTTTGCTCTCTAGGATGTATGTAGATCAGTTTGTGGATAGCACTGAGCTGGACCTCCTGTGGTCTCCAGTTGTGAGGAGAAAAATGCTGTTCCTATCAGAGAGGTTTACAGTAATGTGAGAGCAGAGCTCAACTGAATAAGGAAGGCCTTTCTGAACTCCATCAGATACTGTCCTCAGTTGAGAAATGGACATCAATCTGCGATGGTGCATCTTTTGTAAATCTTCATAGACTGTGGTCATTTCTGTGAAGTGTCTAAATGGCACAGTTTGGTACTCTTCTACCGAAAGGAAACTTGCTGTTAACTTCTAACATTGAGCCAAAAACTAAGCAGATGCAATGGTGGCTACATTTAGAAATTTAAAATTCCCAACCATGGTCAACAGGTTTATAAATGTAACAAAGGAACTTTGGGTTCAATTGCACAAATCATTGAAGATAAAAGGGCGTATTGAGAGATTAGTTAAAGCAGAGCATTATAATCCCCTAGGAATCATTAATAAGTAGATTGGAACCCAAATACCTTGTTTTACTGAACTGCAATAACAGAAGATTCCAGCTTCTTTTAAACAAAACTTGAACCTTATTGTATGTAGAACAAATTGAGCAAAGAAAATATGATTAATATTAGTCACATAAGATGACTTTTTATATCTCCTAAAATTTCACTTCTGAGGCACATCAACCCTAAAGGGTCTGGGATATTCTGTGACATGGCAATGCCACTTTAATCTGAATGCTGGTCTCAGACAGGGTACAGAACAAATCTGGCTAAGTCTCCTGATCCTAGATTCTCCAGGGATAAAAGGAAAGGCAATGTGACAGAGAGTCCCACCGTAGTGTCAGGTGAAGGGGAAGGTGCTGAGTTCTAGCCCTTCCCTCCTAATACAACACCAGCTGGCACCTTTGTAAGAGTTCATGAATATGTGGAAGAACAGTGTGAATGAATGAATGATTTTATTGTCATGTGCATTTTACAGTGAGAAAAACAGTAGAATACAGTGAAAAACTTTTCCACTGTCACCACGATCCAGCGACATTTCGAATACTTTTAAGAATAAGAATAAAATAGAAAGATAGAGCTTAATTTTTTTTTACATCTGTAGGGACCACCAAACGTAGGATACTTCTACAAAACCAATTTTAATTTACCTCAATTTCAGTTATTCTTAGAAATCTGCCATAGTGTAGCACTGGCAGAAAGGAACCTTTCAACCCTGAATGGTCTCACGCACCAAACATGTTCACCTCTCATCCAGATCCACAATAGCCCCAATCACCATTGCTACATTGGTGCTAATTTAATCCTCACCCAAAGGGTTGTGAATCTCTGGAATTGCCTGCCCAGTGAAGCATTTGAGGCTACCTCGTTGAATGCTTTTAAGGCAAAGACAGAGTTTTGAACAGTAAAGGAATTAAGGGCTATGGTAAGCGAGCGGGTAAGTGGAGTTGAGTCCATGAAAAGATCAGCCACTATCTTGTTGCTGCGTTATACAATGAGCTTATTGTAGCCTTGTTTAACACTCTGACTCCACCAGCTTTGCATGTGAAGCTGTAATTTCACGTATTCTCACGGCAGCATCTAGAATATGGGGTCATAGTTTACAAATAAGGTGTCACCCACTCATGATGGAAATTAGGGGTAAAAGAATCTCTCACAAGGTTGTGAGACTCTCAAATTCCTTTCCTTAAAAGGAAGTGGATGCAGAATTTTTAAATACTAGAACAAGCTTTATTGTCACACCGTTACCCTGATGCACTTTGTATGGTATGGTCTACCTGTAGACCATGCAAAACAAACTTCTCACTGTACCTCAGTCCATGTGACAACAATAAATCAACTCAAGCCATCCATGATCTTGTATGGTGGAGCAAGCTGGAAGGGCCTTGTGACCTACTTTAGCTCCTTGTTCATTTGTTCGTGCAACACCTTGGCAACAATATGAATTTTTTTTTGCCTCCTTTCTACTCTATTCACATATTTCTTCCATCACCTGTAACTCTGACACTGGTGCTGATGACCATAGCTTCCTCAATTTGAGGAACAGAAACAAAATTGCTGGAAAAGCTCAGCAGTTCTGGCAGCATCTGTGGAGGAGAAAACAGAGTTAACGTTT